>NC_134710.1:78802272-78814772 GCF_043290135.1 Rhipicephalus microplus
AAACTGACAGTAGCGAGAATCGAAATCGTGTGTAGCTACTCTACTTGCTAAAACTTGCGATACCCATTGCTTTTCAAACCGAAGTAACATAAACGCCCATGATCTTGTTTATGACGAAAGTAGAAGGAAATGCAATTTTATTGAAAAATAAAACTGAGCAAAAGGTAAATGACCATAATTTCTAGTTGGCTGCTGCGTTTGTGCACAATGAAATCAATTTTATCATTGCAGTTCACTTTTTCAGTTTTCCCGATTAACCTAACTTTTCATGGTTTCATTGTTAGAAAAAAAAAACAGCAACTGTAATGGTGTTTATATGAATATATGAACACATTTACAGGCCCCTGTGGTTCCATTAATTTTTCAGGGCCACTTTTCAGGGCCACTTGATACAAATATTGAAGTGCTTTGTAAACTTGAATATAGCCCTGTATGCCTGTTACGTAAGTTAGTATTGTGTGCAAACCTTTGCGTAGGTTTGCTCACGAGGCTTCGTGAAATATTATGAACAAAAAAAAAAGACATTCACAAGGAAGTGCTATAAACATAAAAACAATTGGCCCCGTATCTGCATGTTTCTGCAAATGTCGACGAAAGACGATAGTCTTGCGTGCGGAGAGAGTGAACAAAATATTTATTTGATGTTCTGCGCAACAAAATCGGTGAGTGGTACTCTGGAGGCGCTGTGTTAGAGTGCCTCGAGCGTGCAGCGGAAGCGAACGAGCACATCAAGTCACGTCACACGTGAGACATGAGCGTCATCTGGCAGTTTTCTTAGAAAACAAAGCGCGTGGATCTGAGTCGGGTGTGCGCGCCCATCTCACAGGTGATAAGGTGTAGAACGCAAGGCGATGGTAGGTGCCACCACCGTCTCGTCTTAGCAAAGCGTTGGAAACACTGCCCGTTCCGTGCAAGCGTTGCATGGTCAGCGCAGCGTGATAAGTGCTACGGTCCTTCAAATTACTGATGTACGCCTTTTCTAGTAAAAGACGCCCATGCAGAATATATAAGTGTTGTTATGGTGCCCCAGACATGCGCAATGATTGCACTTTAATTGACGACTGCACAAGTATGAACGCTCCACCTTGAGCAACATTGGGCGGCGCTGCGGATGAGGTCAATCGTTTCACCGATGCCGTTAAGAGCGCGCAAACTGACAGATGTACAGACAGACAGACAGACAGACAGACAGACAGACAGACAGACAGACAGACAGACAGACAGACAGACCAAAATTTTTCCGTCGAAGGTCCCCCAGAAAGACTATCGTCTTTAAAAACAAATTGGAGCATTTGTGATTATCACCTTCATGCTTCGTGACTTATTCAAGCACAATGTTTGAGTTCATGAATGCACTATGAATTTCAGCAGCCCATTGTTTGATATGACTATTCTTTGTTTCAGCATGAATGTATCTAATGGGCAGAAAGCTAATTACCAAGGCTGCTAAGTACCAAGGCTGCATCAATCGCATCACCAAATGCTGCGGTTGCTTCATGGTACATCGTTTGTGTTATCTGACAAGCTCTATATCCGCAAGTATCGCAATGTACTCGGAATACCAAGTGTTCCACTCAGCCAAACGACAATCGGATATGGTTATATTGCTGACCAAACATAAGCGGTCAAGTAGGGCCCTTACCGTTAAAATGCAAAAGATCTAAGCACCACTCGAGTAGCCACCTGTGTTGTTTTAGCTTCGTTTTATTATTATATTTTAGTATGATATGGGTTTGGTGAAAACAATTAGCCTCGTAGCTCAGCTCAACATGGACGAGAAACCCCTCACTTCGGTGTGAGGTTACCGGCATGACCCAATAAATTTGTGCTGCGCACCGCGGCTTTGTGAAACCCGAACATTCACTGAATTTTGCATGCAAATGATGTGGCGGAATCTTTGTTGTGAATGTACAACTTCCGTAAGATGGCGGGATGGATCGTGCACGATATATCAAAGCCGAATATAGTGAAAAAAAAAGGGGGAGGGGGTTATGTCCCTTCGTGTTTGGAGTAAATATACCTCACGAGCCCCACCGCGGTGGTCTAGCCTCCGTATTCTAGAACGTCGACCCCTTCACTCAACGCTTCACCTTCACTTGAAAAAACCGATGGGAGCGCCGTCTCTAGGCGCGGCAAGTCACTGCATATCAGCGATAATCTTCTGCGATTCTTGAGTAGCGCAGCATCATTTTCAGCCGAGCAGCGGCGCAGTGCTCAACTCTGTCAAGTGAAGGGCGAAGGTCGAGTCAAGGAGCGTTTCTGCTAAGGTACTCAGGTGCTGACCCGCAGGTCGCGGGATCGAATGCCGGCTGCGGCGGCTGCATTTCCGATGGAGGTGGAAATGTTGTAGGTCCGTGAGCTCAGATTTGGGAGCACGTTAAAGAACCCCAGGTGGTCGAAATTTCCGGAGCCCTACACTACGGCGTCTCTCATAATCATATGATGGTTTTGGGACGTTAAACACGAACTCTGACAACTTTTTGACCATTTCAGGATAATAGTGCTTTTCTGTTCTTTAGACACTCTTCTCACGTGCCCAATAACTGAAATGCTCGAAAAATTAGAATGGAATGGAAGGAAAGAAACTTTATTTTAGTGCTGCAGGACGCGCTTAGCGCGTAGACACCCACGTAGGGACCATGTCGGTTCCTACGTGGGTGTCTCCCAAGTAGGGACCGACATGGAGTACCTGGCGGCCACTTCGTGGGCCTACTGGACGGCCCATTGCTGGTCGGCGAGAAGTGAGCTCCTGAGGGACCTCTCCCACTTTTTTGAGGTAGAGTCGGGAAGAGTTGTTCTACACTCCCAGAGCATGTGTGCGAGTGTCACCGTGTGTCCACATGATGAACATGTGTCGCTGGGGTATGCATCAGGATAATAAACGTAAAGCATGGCAAGGTTCGGGTACGTGTGTGTCTGTAATAGACGTAGGGTTAATGCCTGCGGTGTGTTAGGTTTCGGATGTAGGGGTGGAAAAATGAGGCGTTCAAGATAAAAGTGCTTTATTATGTCATTGTACGTTATGGGGGCATCCCGATTGGTCTCTAACTCAGCAAGATGTGGTTACCCGGTGGCGGTGCGGTCGGTAAGTGCGCGCGGCGCTGCATCATGCGCGATTTAGTTTAGGTTGGATAGGGCACCCGGCACCTGACCGAGATGGGTGGGGAGCCAGATGACAGTGTGGTGCTTCAGGGCACTCGGGTCCGCTTTTCGCGGGATACGTAACGCCTGGTCGGAGATGCCTCCGCGTTCGAAGGCTTTGATGGCCGGTCTGGAGTCGCTGTAGATGAGTTCCCGTTTGCTGTCGAGCATAGCTATAGCTATAGCTACTTGCTCCGCTGCTTCGGGGTTTCGGGTGAGGATTCTGGCAGAGTTAAGAGTCTGCTGCGCGGATGATACCGTGATCGTGGCGAAGGCTCGGTTGTTGTGATAGGCAGCGGCGTCCACGAACGAGACGTTGTCCGCTTCCATGTCTATGCGCTTCAGAATGGCGGTCGCCCGCGCAAGGCACCTGCCTCTGTTGTATTCGGGGCGTACACTTCGCGAAATGGGAGCGATCGTGATAAATTCGCGGATTTCACGGGGAATGATAGTCAACTCTGGGGGGTCCCTGGCCATCGAGGAGAAGAAGCCGAGCTCGCGCAGAATATGGCGGCCTGCCTTGGTGGTGGTGAGTCGGGTCAATTGCACGCGTTCCTGAGCTTTGACGATCTCTTCTAGCGTGTTATGTATGCCAAGCTCGAGGAGTATGTGCGTTGGAGTGGTGATAGGGAGGCCAAGGGCTCGTTTGACCACCTTGCGAATAAGCGCATTGAGTCGATCGCACTCAGCACGTAGCCATTTGTGTATAGTGGCAACGTAGGTAAAATGGCTCAAAACAAACGCGTGTACGAGACGCAGCAGGTTGTCTTCTTTGAGGCCATGGTGCCTGTTGGCTACTCTACGTACGAGTCGTATGGCATTCTCAGTCTCAGTGCTGAGCTTGTGTACTGTTTGGGTTTGTGTTTAGTTACTAAAAAACCACAATACTGAAACCCAACCGAGTGCGCTTCTACGTGTGACGTAAAGATTTGCCCGACGCTGCCGGAACCTGTCTCATTGCACATAATGGCCGCAAAATGGCACTACTTGTCTACGTCGTCCGCGGCGATCGGCTAAAACGCTTACGCTGTCATGGTGAATAAATGGCGAATCGTGTGTGGCTCACAACGCAACACCTCTTGGCACCTATCGCACGCTCACCAACACGGAAAATGAAATTGCACGCTCAACCAATGAAGCGGCCCTGCCGCGGTGGTCTAGTGGCTAAGGTACTCGGCTGCTGACCCGCAGGTCGCGGGCTCGAATCCCGGATGTGGCGGCTGCGTTTCCAATGGAGGCGGAAATGTTGTAGACCTGTGTGGTCAGATTTTGGTGCACGTTAAAAGAACCCCAGGTGGTCGAAATTTCTGGAGCCCTCCACTATGGCGTCTCTCATAATCATATGGTGGTTTGGGACGTTAAACCCCACATATCAATCAACCAATGAAACGCCGGCCAAATCCACACAATTCATAGCAAACAAGCAGACGCTGCACAGGCACATCAGTTCGTCACTTACGCCATGCATAACTCAACGTCACACACACAATGTTGCCATTACTTCTGGGAAGAGAGGTGAGCGTTTCGAAGCAAGCTATAAAATTCATTTGAAAAGAATCTGCGAAACTCTCAAGCCTGCAATTTGGCATGAATGATGCAAACGTGCAAATTAACGCACACAGTGAATTTCATTGAGATCCACTGACCTCAAGAAATCACCGGAGTTGGCTTTTAAACCACATACATCAATCAAGTATACCTCGGGAAGACAATTTTTTGCATGGTCAAGAACCGTGTCTGACAAGCCACGCGAATATACAGGATGATTCAAGAAACATGTTAAATATTCTTTAAAAATCAGGAAAAGGCTCTATTTTCTCGCAGTCTTCACAGTTGCTTTTTTCTGTAGTGGCAGGGATCCTAAGAAGATAAAAAACATCATTTGTACCAGTAATTAGGAAAGTTAAATTGACTTTTTAATTAGTTAAGTTAGACAATTATGTGAAATGGGAGAATTAAAGTCCTTCATGCGAAGAACCCATTGCCGCTTTGATATTTTGGAAAAGCGGCCTCTAGTAATAACTGCAAATTATTGCAATTATCCGTAATGCTGCGGTGAAACCGAAACTAAAAGACCGATGAGCGCAACAAGCGGACAACTACAATGACGTCACTATTGAAAACAGTGGTTAAAGGAGTGTAGCTTTTCCCCATTCAATTACGTATAGCACGCATGATGCATTACAGCACGCTGACGCAGCACGCAAGCGCAGGCCACACAATCACCCAACGAAGTCGGTTAATGTTTTGTATAGCAACGCTCTCTCATTTCAGACGTCTCAAAAGATTATCACAGCAGCGCTCTTTAACGCCTTATCTGTCATTTAAAGCTAGACCAGCTTCTTTTTCTTGTTTAGCTTATTTGAAGGCGTTCTTATGTCCAAGAATCCTCCTGGTCAAGACCATTTCGCGTGGACGGCCTCTCTGCGGCATGATCACCTTCCTCTTTACACGTTTATCCGCAGTGGTGTGAGCAGCATTCCCGTCGCGCTGGTACCTTTGGTTGGTCAGGTCAATAAGTTGAATAACCCAATGGCCATTCATGAACACCTTCATACAGGTCCTCAAACTAGCAGACCATAACTGACGTGCGGCCTTTTGGTCGCGGTGGGATAGTACGCAGATCACCAGACCAGGAATGTGTAAGAGACCTTCTCAAATGTTTGTCCGTCTCATCCATTCTGGTGAGTGTGTTTGTTCCATCTCATCTGGCTCGCATAAAATGAATCGTACAAGGTGTAGACGCGCAGCTGAGCCCTGCTAAAACTCTAGAAAAGCTTTCTGTGGCAGGTGTGGTGGCAGTTTCTTGATGCAATCGAGTTGTGGACAACAAGCGCGTCCCAACAGAGCCCGTGATTGCGATTTTTCCTGGCACCTCATGTCCTTCTGAGATTAAGGCGTGGCCTCTGGTGTTTCGAGCAAATTCATTGGCATCTCGACTGCTACAATGGCGAAAGTGCTTGGAGGTTCGGTCATAGTGCCGGTGGCTGTAAATCAGAGGGGCGACGCAGCAATTGTGGTGTAGTCCACAAAACTGGAGAATGTACGACACAAGAGGACATGTGTTGTTTGTGTGGTGGACAACATGCTGCTGACTACTCAGATTGTCGAATTAGACAACAAAAAATACAAGTTTTTGAGGTCATTGATAAAAGGAGATGCTCTAGAACGGAGGCTATGACAATTATTAAGGAAAGAGAGCATGGTTATGCTGGCGTTACTGCACGTCAAACGTTAACGGAGACGAGCATTGTACAAGCAGTAGAGGTAGCTCTTGGAAAAGCTATGGCCAAGGTGATGGAATAACTAGTTTTAAGCACGTCTGAATGTATTGCTCAAGTCGTGAGCAATAAAATTGCGAAGCTTATAACCCCACAACCAAGTGGTCCTCTCGAGTCATATATACCACCTACCGCCAATGAGGTAAATCCGAAAAGTGATAAGGTGCATGCCTCTGATAGCTGCCATGACTCCGATGCTTGTTCAACGGCTAATGGTCAGAAACCCGTGCTGGACTTGAACGTATCTACTGATGGGGAAATTGATGCCCGTGCTCAGAAATGTAGCCGATCCCCGCTGAACCGGGCAAATCCTACGCCCCCACATGAAATAAAAAAAAGGGAAGCAGGCCAGTAAATTTTTGAAGGAGAGTATTTTGAAAAAAGTTGTCTCCACAGCGATTACTTTAACAAAATGACATCTTTACAAGTTTTATAGTCAAATTGTCGTTCTATGTTTGCTGCAATTACTGTTTTACACTGTCTAAGTTCTCAGCTAAATCCTGATTTAATTTGTTAGGAGAAACTTGGCTTAATCCAGACAACAGCATTTATGTCAAGAAGTACCGTTCGTTTAGGCTAGACCACCCTTCGAGTGGTGGTGGAATAATGACATTGTTATCAAACAGCCTTTGCCATAAAGCTAAGGTAACGTTAAAGCTGCTGTCCCCGGAATTTGAAATTTTAGCTCCAAAGATAACTCTGCCTTCTAGTCAGACATTTACAATAGCCAATATTTATTTTCCGCCAGGTGTACATGATACCAGACCATTGGACACCCTAATTGGCACGTGTTGAACAAATATTTTATTGGCAGAAGATTTTAACGGCCATCATGTCACATGGGGTGTAAAGCTGATGTGTGCGGTAATCATTTGTGGGACTGGTCCAAAGATAACAACCTCACCTGTTTAAATTCAGGAAGTCCAACGTACCTGAGAGATAACACATCTTCATTGGTTCTTGCTTTTGTAAGCGTCTGCCTTAACGTTTCGGGTTGGTCCGTAGTTAACTGCGCAACAAACAGCAATCATATACCGATTACTTATGAAATAAGAAGTCCGGTGGTATCAGTAGCTTCCAATGTACGTATACGTTTATAAATTATACTAAGTTTAAAGAGTGTTTCCTTTCTTCACTAACTTCTCTATCAGATATAAGCACGAAGTCAAAAGTTCTGAGCATTTGTACAGTTCAACAGAATTCCCGCGAAAAATCTCAATTTACGGCCACATCTGTGAAGCAGAATGGTTTCACCATGGTGGAATGATGATTGTTCCAGGGTCTACAGGCGTATAAAGGCAGCCTGGAGAAAACTGTTATTCAGTCAATGCCCTCAAAACTGAAGGACTACCAGTTTTATGCTGGAGCTTTTAAAATAACAGTTTCACAAGCAAAAGAAAGTTATGACATTCGGATGTTGGAGTATCTATCTAAATCAAACAAGAAGAGTGCCCTCCATAGAGTTCTCCGTAAAAAAAAAATGATACCACGAGCTATGAGCACACAGTCTGTTATTATGTCACCGGAGTATATTCGTTAGATATAATTGGTATGTTAGAGCTGCGCCTTTCTTTCCAGTTATCCTCACCGCCAAAGCATGCCCCAAGTGACAACAACTTCATTTAAATTTCCAGTTCTGAATTGACAGAAGTAGTAGATTCATCAGTGGCTCCGGGCGCTGATGGAGTCACGTCGGCCATGTTATATTGTTAAATAAAGAATCTAGAGATATTTTATTAGAGGTTATCAACTACTCATTAAAAATGGCATGGCTCCCTCCGGCTTGGAAACTAGCTAAGGTGATACCACTGCTTAAAAATCCAGATAAATGGTATAAACTTGACAATATTAGGCCCATTGCGCTAACCTATAATTTTGTGAAATTGATTGAACGAGTGTTAAACATCCGTATAATAAAGTTTATGAACGAGAAAAATATTCTAAATCTGTCTCAAAAATTGACTTCAGATCAGGGTGCTCGATATGGCTTGCACATATAGATATTCTGGCTGTCCGCAAATTAACTGCACCAACTAGCTCGGCCATAATTTTAACTGATTCGCCTTCGGTGTGTTCTTTTCTCACTACAAAAGAGAACTCCCACGTGCTGAGTACTTTCAAATCATTAGTTCCACCGTATATATAATTGGTTAATTTGGTTTGGGTACCAGGACATAAGGGAATTTTCCTCATTGAAATGACAGATGCATTAGCTGAGTCCTCAACAAATGGCCCGGTTATTCACATACTTCAAGCATCTAAATTCGTTATAGGGCATAAACTTAGGAGACAAATGATGTTAGAAAAATTTTCGTGGCCGTCCATAATAAACACATTGAAATTTCAACACCTAAATAATCGTTAGAACAGTATAAAATAGGTGACACGCGTGCAGTCGAAGTCGCAATCACAAGGCTGAGGTGTCATACTCTTTATCTCAATTCTTGTTTACACGCCCCGCCGCGATGGTCTAGTGGCTAACGTACTCGGCTGCTGACCCGGAGGTCGTGGGATCGAATCCCGGCTACGGTGGCTGCATTTCCGATGGAGGCGGAAATGTTGTGGGCCCGTGTGCTCAGATTTGGGTGCACGTTAAAGAAGACCAGGTGGTCGAAATTTATGGAGCACTCCACTACGGCGTCTCTCATAATGATATGGTGGTTTTCGGACGTTCAACACCATATATAAATGAATCAATTGTTATTTACACAGAACTGGTCTGGCCGCTTCCCCTAATTGTTGGTTTTGTGGAGTTCCTGAGACAACAGAACATTATCTGATATATTGCAAAAAGAAATACGTTGCATTGCGCAAAATCACACTAGATACTGTCTTCCGTCTCGTAAGATTGGAGTTAAACACTCCAAATGTACTTTCTTTAGGGGCTTTGTTTCTATAGTTCAGTGACGAAATAGTTGCCGAAGCCTTGCAGGAGTTTATTAAAGCTTCTAAAAGCCTGAGGCAGTAGAACCCATTATTACTCCTAAACTACTTTTTTTCTGAATTGCTCTGTTCAATCATTTATTTATTGTTGTTGCTGAAACCATCTGCTTCATTTTCTATATACGTTATTTGTAATTGTCAATTCCTCACTTAATTTTTGCCCTTTTTTCAATAGTTCAAAAAACGTAAGCTAACAAATAACGAGTATTTCGTCAGAACTACCCGGTGCTTGGCCAATCCCTCAGCGTGGGTGTCTGTCCTTCCTTCCTTCCTTCCTTCCTTCCTTCCTTCCTTCCTTCCTTCCTTCCTTCCTTCCTTCCTTCCTTCCTTCCTTCCTTCCTTCCTTCCTTCCTTCCTTCCTTCCTTCCTTCCTTCCTTCCTTCCTTCCTTCCTTCCTTCCTTCCTTCCTTCCTTCTTTCCTTCCTTCCTTCCTTCCTTCCTTCCTTCCTTCCTTCCTTCCTTCCTTCCTTCCTTCCTTCCTTCCTTCCTTCCTTCCTTCCTTCCTTCCTTCCTTCCTTCCTTCCTTCCTTCCTTCGCAGTTATTACTGGACACCACTTTTCCAAAATCTCAAAACGCTAATGGGTTCTTCGCATGAAAAACTTCGATTCTCCCATTTAACTTCACTGCCTAACTCCACTAATCAGTAAGTGAATTAGAATAACTTTACTAAGTGCTGTTAAAAATGATGTCTTCAACCTTTTTATTAAGATGCCTGCCGCTACAGAAAAAGCAACTGTGAAGACAGCGAGCAAATAACGCCTTTTAGGGATTAAAAAAAAAAACTATTGGACAGATTTCTTGAAACACCCTGTATATACAATATAGTTCATTCTCTTCTGAGGGCGAAATAAAATTAAACAACGTTGTGGTGGTTGTCTATTGTTTTTGTAACAGTCAATTGCGCTGCTTGGCTTTGCGGACAGACAACATTCTGCAAAAGCCGTACAACTTGTAGGCAAAATTATTTTAAAAAATATACTAAAAATGGCTCTGATGCACGAGCCAGGGTGCGCTTGGTGCCTTATCGGCAGAAGAAACTGTTAACTATCTTCCCCACCGCAATCAAATAAAACACTACGAATGTAAAAAGAAAAGAAAAAGAAGCGTGCTGGCATGTAAACATCAGCATCGCTTTTTGCATGCCAGCACCTCATTGTAAGGAGTTACAATTTTGTCCGCACTCGGGTAACAATAAATGATCGTATAATAAGGTCTAATTAAAAGCCGAGCAAAACACAGACAAAAGTTTGTGAGCGACAAACAAATTCCACCATCGCCAAGAAATCGCAACAGTGCGCTCACGCACGATCGCAGGTTCTACGGGTAGTAGTCGCTGCGACAACTTAGTCGCTGCGATAGTCGCAACATACTCGCAACATTGTCGCCACCACCCGTAGTCACTGCTACTACGGGTGGTAGTTCCTGTTTTGAGGAATACAGGGGCAACCCACATGATTTAAGAACACAACCATTATTCATAAAGCATGATATATTAAGGGCTGATCAAGTATTCTATTTCAAGTTTCTTCGATTAGTACATCGTGAAAAATCATATATCACTAACAACAAAAGTGAATCAACGTACTGCTTTAGAGCACAAAGTGACACATACCAAAAACACGAACACATTATGGTAAGCAAACTATGAAGTATCAAACCATGTCTCTTTTTAACCGATTGAAAAGAGATTTGGACGTCAAAGTTAGTCCGAACCTTTTTAAAAAACAACTAAAAAGGGTATTAATAAATAACGCACTCACTTTCAGGTTGTCGAATTAAAATACATGCTACTGTTTTGTGTATTTTTTGTTTCTGTAAAATAATATGTCATACAATGTTTCGATGAACTTGTTTTAAACATTTTTCTGTTCATTTTTTATTTATTTTGGATGCAAATATTGTATTTAGTGAAATGTACTAGCAGCTACGTGTGCTATTGGTAAACACATTTTTTTTTACTTCTGTACAAAACACCTTTTTCGTTCGGTCACTAGGTATTGTGAACTGTGTTTTTGTCAGTCTTTTTCAATCTGCACTGTAACAAAAAAAAATGTATGCTACGAACACTTTTTTGTGTATTTTCTGTTTAATATTTTTGTAAAACCAGTACAGAGGCCTTTCGTCAGGTATTGCTATGCCTCCTTTAGCCTCTGTATATTTCTTGTTGTAAGTCGAGAAAAAGAAAGAATCTGAATTCGAAAAAAAAACACGAGTGAAAAACAGACCTAAGTATTACAGTGCAGGAAAAGAAATTGATTGTGTCGTCAAAAGGTGCTAGTACTTGCTTGGCCTGTTAGAACGGGTCGAAATGTTCTTACGTTATTCCAACAAAAAGAGTGCCGGAAGCATACAGCAGCGACCACTTGCGATATGTTCACGCCATCGCATGAGTTGCGTAACAAAGGGGGTTGAGGGCTGGCAAGGGGTACAAGTGTCCTGGGCGCCACTTGGAAGGGGGTGCTGAGAGCCGAGTCCGCTCAACGTACGCTCTGGGATTTCCGGATGACCCAAAATGGGCACTAGCAACCGCGCCCCGTGGAAAGGTCGCCCCTACAGGTTCAAAACCAGTGAGGGCATGGAACCACGCTGTTCCAAAACTACCTCACTCACTTTCTTCTTCTCTGGTACAACACGTGGGGCTCTTTTTGACTTTAATTCAATGGTGTGCCTTTCCTTCAACAAACGAAACGCAATTTTCAGGGAGCCTGTGGTTTCTGGGAACTGTTGCCCATATGAGCTATAAGCCTTTCTTTGGCTCCTTCCCGTAGACAAGCCCATAAAAAGCAATGAGATAAATAAAATGGTGTAAGCTTGTTTAGACATGAGCACGATTTTAATTATGGATGTACGCATCCTGGGTAGTAGACAGGATTTTTTTTCGGAGTTCTGATTTCTCTTGCATATGCTTGTACGTGAGTTCATGTATATACATACAAAAATGTAGTAATATCGGCGTGGTCGCAGGTGGAACCTGTCTAATCTTTTTCTGGCTTCGTCACTGTACTGATCTCTTGAAATGTTCGTTTTACTCAACGCTGTGTCTAAGTAATGCAAAACGGTTACTGGTGGTTGCTGGTGATGTCTCGAATACCAACTGTTTTTCATTTTGTCTGGGGGATCCGTTGCCAACTGCA
>NC_134710.1:78819772-78904772 GCF_043290135.1 Rhipicephalus microplus
AAAGTCATGTGTATTTCTTTTATGATCTGCGGAAATAAATACCATCCTCCGCGGTGACTGACTGAGCGACAATATCGCACAATAAATATTGAGTACAACCGAGAGAATGGGCAGAGTGCGAGACACATTAAAATGCCGACGTTCCAGCTGCATCACATTCTGTGTATACCAGTGGTTGACAAATCCTAAAAGGCTCGCGGGAGCTGCTACTGTGCGCCTACACAAAAAACAAGTGGCCAAACCTGATCACTTTAGAGGCTGTCACAAGCCTGCTCTCATCAAGTTGTGCTTTGTAGAAGCACTTGTCAGTTTGCGTGAGGTCGCCGACAATTCGCTATTTTGAAGCCTTCCCGGCTTCGAGTTTGAAATAGATACGGCACAGTGAGTGACGAGAACTACACCGTGGGTGATACAGGCTGTTATCGCACCAGCGAAGACTTCTCGCATAGGCGCTCCACTTCATCTAGAGCGAAGGTGCGTGAAAGTTGTTGCCGAGATCGCCTGCTGTACAGGGCAGACAAGCACTCAGTGCTTCCGTGTCACCAGCGCAGAGGGAACGGGGCCCCGAGTTCCTGTGACGCTGACTCACGTCACCATGATGCCCTCAGCCGACAGGCTGGCGAAGCTGGCGCCCACTTTTTTCACCGCTTGAAAACAGAGTGAGGCGTGGGGCCGGCCGGGTAAATATAGACGCTGAAGGCGGCTCGGCGTCTTAAAAAGGACCAGCTGGGTGCCGACGAAACACGGGAAAAAGCAAGGCACGCATTGCGAGTTTTCGTTGATACTAAGACGCGCGGAGAGCAGCCAGCATGTCCAAGAACGCGCCAGCGATTGGCATTGACCTCGGCACCACGTACTCCTGCGTGGGCGTCTTCCAACATGGGCGAGTTGAAATCATAGCCAATGACCAAGGAAACCGCACGACACCCAGCTACGTAGCCTTTACGGACACCGAGCGGCTGATCGGAGACCCTGCCAAGGCGCAAGTGGCACTCAATCCCGAGAACACTGTGTTCGACGCCAAGCGGCTCATTGGCAGGAAGTACGATGACCCGAAAATTCAGCAGGACATCAATCACTGGCCTTTCAAGATCGTCAATCAGGGAGGCAAGCCCAACATATGCGTCGAGTTCAAAGGCGAGAAAAAGATCTTCAATGCCGAAGAAATCAGTGCCATGGTGTTGACCAAGATGAAGGAAACTGCGGAAGCCTACCTTGGGTGTCCGGTGAAAGACGCCGTCGTCACTGTGCCTGCTTACTTCAATGACTCGCAAAGACAAGCCACGAAGGATGCCGGCGCTATTGCCGGCTTGAACGTCTTGAGGATTATCAATGAACCAACGGCGGCTGCACTTGCATATGGACTGGACAAAAACCTGAAAGGTGAGAAGAACATTCTCATTTTTGATCTCGGAGGAGGAACTTTCGACGTGTCCATTTTGACAATCGATGAAGGATCCATGTTCGAAGTACGATCAACAGCGGGTGACACTCACCTTGGAGGTGAGGACTTTGACAACCGCCTCGTCAACTACTTTGTCGAGGAGTTTAAGCGGAAGCATAAGCGTGACCTCAAGACAAATGCACGCGCTATTCGGCGGCTGAGGACGGCGTGTGAACGCGCGAAGCGGACCTTGTCAAGTAGCAGCGAAGCAAGCATTGAGATCGACGCACTATTTGAAGGAATTGACTTTTACAGCAAAATAACAAGAGCCAGATTTGAGGAAATGTGCATGGATCTTTTCCGGAGCACTCTGGAACCTGTAGAAAAAGCGTTGCAAGACTCTAAGCTCAGTAAGTCGCAAATACACGAAATCGTGCTAGTTGGAGGCTCCACGCGCATTCCTCGAATACAAAAGCTTCTGAAAGATTTCTTCAATGGAAAGGACCTTGCCATGTCGATCAATCCTGACGAAGCCGTAGCTTACGGAGCTGCCATACAGGCTGCTATACTGACTGGAGACACGAGCGACATTATCAAGGATGTTCTGCTCGTGGATGTAGCGCCGCTATCACTGGGCATCGAAACGGCTGGTGGAGTCATGGCTAAGATCGTGGAGCGCAACAGCCGTATTCCTTGCAAGACGTCCAAGACATTTACGACCTACGCTGACAACCAGACAGGAGTCACCATTCAAGTTTTTGAGGGAGAAAGAGCCATGACTAAGGACAATCACCTTCTGGGCACCTTCGATCTCATGGGCATTCCTCCGGCCCCACGGGGAGTTCCCCAGATCCAGGTGACTTTTGACTTGGACGCGAACGGAATTCTTCAGGTGTCGGCTAAAGACGAGAGTACGGGCCGCTCCGAGAGCATTCGAATCACAAACGACAAAGGACGACTCTCCAAGGACGAGATCGACCGCATGCTTGCCGACGCCGAGAAGTACCGACAGGAAGACGAAAAGCAGCGCGAAAGGGTGGCCGCACGCAATAACCTCGAATCGTACGTGTACAACGTCAAGCAGTCGGTCGAAATGGTGGGTCCAGAGAAGCTGGACGCGGCCGACAAGCAAAAGGTTCTGAGCAAGTGCGAAGAGGTCATCAACTGGATCGACAGGAACACTCTGGCCGAGAAGGACGAGTACGATGACAAGATGAAGGATATGCAGCAGGTGTGCACGCCTATCATGACCAAGCTGCACCAGGGTGGTGGCCAGGCACCTCCCAACCAGGGAGGTGCTGCTGGCCCCAAGATCGACGAGGTGGACTGAATAGCGGTGGTTGTGCTCATTTCGCTTCACCGTCCATTTTTTTTACCATCTGAATTGTTGTCCGCTCAAGAGAGGAGAATGAGAGCTACGTAACTGACGAATGAATCCCCCCTTTGGAGTATACTCTCTGCCCACGAAATCAGTGTTGCATCAAGTTATCCTTGCTTCCGTGAAGTCAGGGGCACTACTGCGCGCGTGGCGGTCATTAAACGCGTATTTAGAGTGAGCATGCTCAGGCGTGCATTCACAAATATCGAAAGTAGGAGGTTTGACCGCCGAAGCGTTTCAAATAGTGCGTTGGATCTAGCTGTCGAAAATTTTGA
The DNA here is from genome assembly GCF_043290135.1 of Rhipicephalus microplus. NCBI lineage: Eukaryota > Metazoa > Arthropoda > Arachnida > Ixodida > Ixodidae > Rhipicephalus > Rhipicephalus microplus. Next base: position 78,822,810 of record NC_134710.1, read on the forward strand.
TTAATATTTATGGACTTTGAGTAAAACTGTGCTTCTCGGAAAAAGGCGCCTTTGCTGTGCGTTTTATATTAAACGACAATGTCGCAATTTACAGAAAATTTGTGTCTTTGCACATTACCCAATGCGCAAATATTTAGGTCATTACAGCTGCAACTTCTTAGCCAGTCTGCTTACGGTTAACCATTTATTATGAAAATTAGAAATTATGAATTTTAAAGGTGTGCTAGGATACGCCTTATACTCCATAACTTGCCCAACTGTGTTCTCGCTTGTGATGTGGTGAAGTGCTGACTAACAAAGTCTCTATTTCTCTGCATCAAAGCTCAGTTTTGCAGCCGTTAATATAGAACATGTCACTTTCTTACCCTGTCTTACTGTTTCTGGCTAGTACATATTTGAATACTTGTCAACAATGTAAGTGGCCCTGCACTATCTATCCCTGTTCTGCCATTATTTCTAGAAACGAGTAGGAAAACTGCGTAAGTGAGATCGTTTAGTATAGCAATGAAATAATTCTTGAGCGTTTATTTCACAAGCTTCCTAGAGAAGCTGTTTCCGAGAATATTATCGTTATGTACAACGTGTGAAGATAGATTGCAACATGAACTAGTTGAAATAGGAAAAATTCCGTTGTTGAAGTAAGACATTTTCGGTTTGGGGTTCTAATATTGGCTTACATGAGGCACCAATATGCAGACTCGTTCTCGAATCTCAACTTGAAACCTCTGCGGTGTGAATGGGTGTTTCACCCTTTTCACAAGCAACAGGTTTTGTGTATATTTTTCTCGGGGTTATTCGTGTTTTTGCTCATTCTGGTGTTATCTTTTACCATGTCTTATGGGAATATAAAAGTGAATTAGTTGCAGCAGCAGTGACTGGAATGTTGACAAAAGCACCAAACGCTTGCTTATCCCCCCCCCCCCCGCAAAAAAAAAGTCCTTGATATGCATAGAATGCAAAGCTGAGAGTTCTGCACTCCATTCTGTTATATCGTAATTTGATATTAATTAAAGTGATGAAAAATTACCCTGGTATCATAGAGTTTTGAGCTTAATCAGAATAGATCACGTCGTGCGTTCGCTGATATCTAGCAAAAAGTACAGTGGGGATGGAAAGAAACGCGAATAGTGTTTCCTCTACACTTTCTGCTGTTTCGCACTTATACCGATTGTAGCCTGGATGGCAATGAAAAACCGCCAGAGCCATCTATGATACAATCAAGATCCATTCTAGCACCTTTCTTTTGCCACCGATGCCCGATCATGATATAAAAATGCACGCCCCGCTGTTCGCATTTATTTCCGTACCCCCGTGTACTATTCCGATGTAAATGACAGCATTCCTTGCGCGTGAATTGCTGTGGATAAGTAACTTGTTGGCAGCTGCACACAGCTGACCATGTGCTACGATTTCGATTTTCCAGAGATATATAACTTAAATTTCATTGATCCTGAAGTCACTCTGAATTGCTGTGTTAAGTCATGTGCCACGAGTTACTTTTCTTGCGTGGAATTCGAAAGCGGAGTGTGGAACGCATTAACAGTCCTAAAAGGGCGCGACATAAGTGATGCATTCACGATATGTTTGTACGGTGTACTGATTGATATGTGGCGTTTAACGTTCCAGAACCACCTTATGATTATGAGAGACGCCGTAGTGGAGGGCTCCGGAAATTTCGACCACTTGGGGTTCTTTAACGTGCACCCAAATCTGAGCACACGGGTTGTACGGTGTACTCGGCTGCTGACACGCAGGTCTCAGGATCGAATCCTGGCTGTGGCGGCTGCATTTTCGATGGAGGTGGAAATGTTGTAGGTCCAATTGCTCAGATTTGAGTGCACGTTAAAGACCCCCCCCCCCCCCCCCCCCCCCATAGGTTGAAATATCTGGAGGCCTCCACTACAGCGTCTCTCATAATCATATGGTGGTTTTGGGACGTTAAACCCCATACATCAATTACATTATGTTTGTACGGTGCTTGCAGTATTAGCGTGTTCCACAATTCCGGTGGTTTATTTCTCCCATCTCACGTAGCAAGAACTATTGAGGGCGAAGTTACGCCTCACGCTACATTCCTGACATGATGCAATTATCAAACATGTGTGCGGCGGATGAGATACGCAGATGGGGGCGTTGCATCTTACTCTGCTATCCATCAGAACGGAGGTTATGAAGTAGGTCCTACAATACAACCATTTCTTTCCTGTAGCGTATTCTTTTCTTATCGTTTGCCCTCTACGGTATCAAAGTGAACGTGTTGCAATGGAGCTACCATTGGTGCGCTTAAATGAATGAGATAAGGATGTTCACTGACTGATCGACGCAAAGGGAAATGACGCAGTAATAACACACTCATATATATATATATATTAGGGATTAGGGAAAGAAGTGTAATACCAACGGGCTCGTTTTTCCGTGTTTTGACACAATATTAATGAAATCTAACAGACAATAATGCCAAGGAATGTATAGGGGAAGTTATTAAAACCAATGTAATGTAATTAAAGACAGAGAAAAGTGGGTGAAAAAAAAACTTGCCGTGAGCGGAAATCGAACCTACGACCTTCGAATAACGCGTTCAATGCTCTACCACTGAGCTATCACGATGACTATCCCCCCCCCCCCGCCACTTTATTGGGTTTATATGTAAATTTAAACGTGGGATTATATGGTGGTTTTGAGACGTTAAACCCCACATACCAATCAATCAATAAATCAATATATATATATATATATATATATATATATATATATATATATATATATATATATATATATATATATATATAATGATTGATTGATTGGTATGTGGAGTTTAACATCTCAAAACCACCATATGATTATGAGAGACGCCGTAGTGGAGGGCTCCGGAAATTTCGACCACCTGGGGTTCTTTAACGTGCAATTGCAACGTGCACCCAATTCTGAGCACACGGGCCTACAACAATTTCCGCCTCCATCGGAAATGCAGCCGCCGCAGCCGGGACTCGATCACGCGACCGGCGGGTCAGCAGCCGAGTACCGTAGCCACTGGACCACGGCGGCGGGGCGATATATATATATATATATATATATATATATATATATATATATATATATATATATATTTATAACAACGCTCCACAATTATATCACGAGACTGCCACACAACGCCTGTTCAAATGTGGTCTCGATACATCAAATGGAAACTACGAGAAGAAAAAAGCACAAGTACAGTCAGCACAAAGTGCTGCAGAAAGGTTTATCATTGACCTGCGACACAAAAGTGCAAAGATTGTAGTCCAGCTTACCCGCTATGACGTTCTGCGTCTCTGTTTTTATTTCCCGGCAGCTGTACTTGTCGGACGGCTGTTAAAAATACTGCACCTACAGTACGCTGACAATTGTCTGCGTGTTAACGAGCTCCATGTTGTCGAAAATGATTCGGGGCATCTATATATATTGCAAATTCCGGTGCCGCGCAGTTCTCAACCGGGTTAAAAAAAATCCACGTGGTGATGGAACTGCATTAGGAGGCCTGGGGTGCGGCCTCATCGATAACCACCGCCGGGAACGCACTCCCTCACCAGAGAAGGATTGGCCACCCTGGTGCAGTATCTGGCCACTACCTCCCACATGCATACGTCAAATAACTCACGGCCCCCAGTCCCCAGCAGCTGCGAAGCAACTGACCATGGCGGCGGTCAGATCTACAACGCAGCAGAGGGTGTTAGGAATCTCTGGATCCGGACAGGCCGCCATTGGAACCTGAACTTGGCAACGTTTAACGCTAGAACCTTATCTAGTGAGGGACGTCTAGCTGTACTATTCGAGGAGCTAGAGGATGTTAAATGGGATATAATAGGGCTCAGTAAAGTTAGGAGGACAGATGAGGCTTATACGGTGCTACAGAATGGGCACGTCCTTTGCTATGGGGGCTTGGCTGACGGAAGAGAACTGGGAGTGGGGTTCCTAATTTACGGAAACATAAGTGGCAACATAGAAGACTACTATAGCATTAATGAAAGGGTGGTAGATCGTAATTAAACTGAATAAAAGATACAAGATGAAGGTGGTACAGGCTTATGCGCCGACATCCAGCCATGATGGCGCTTCAGTTGAAAGCTTCTATGCAGACGTGGAATCGGCAATGAGTAAGGTAAAAAGACAGTATACTATACTGATGAGAGACTTTAATGCAAATGTAGGGAAGAAGCAGGCTGGAGAACAGGCAGTAGGAGATTATGGCATCGGTACTAGAAACGCCAAAGGAGAGCTACTAGTAGAATTCGCAGAACGCAATAATTTACAGATTTTGAGTACCTTCTACCGAAAACGAGGAAACCGCAAGTGGACATGGAGGAGCCTTAATGGCGAAAATAAGAACGAAATAATCTTTATAATGAGTGCACACCCAGGCATCGTGCAGGATGTGGAAGTGGTTAGCAAGGTACGATGCAGTGACCATAGAATGGTACGGTCCCGAATTCGCCTAGACTTGAAGAAGGAACGACAGAAACTGATACGCAAGAAGTCAATCAATGAGCTAGCACTGAGAGGGAAAGTACAGGAATTCAGAGTCTCGCTTCAGAACAGGTACTCGGCTCTAAGTGAGGAAAACAACCTTAGCGTAGATACAATGAATGATAATCTGACGAGTATCATTACGGAGTGTGCAGTGGAAGTTGAAGGCAGGGTAGCTAGACAGGACACTGGCAAGCTTTCCCAGGAAACGAAGAATCTCATTAAGAAGCGTCAAATCATGAAAGTCTCAAGTACAACAGAGAAAATAGAACTGACAGAGCTATCAAAGTTGATTAATAGGCGAAGGTATGCGATGTAAGAAGGTATAATAACATGGAGAGAATTGAACACGCTCTGAAAAACGGAGGAAGCGTCAAAGCAGTGAAGAGGAAACTTGGGATAGGCAAAAATCGGATGTATGCACTAAGGGACAAAGAAGACAAAATAACTACCAATATGGATAGGGTAGGTAAAATAGCGGAGTAGTTTTACAGAGATCTGTACAGTAGCCGGGACCACCACGACTTTAATACTATAAGAACTAGCACTAACCCAGATGACACCCCACCAGTAATGATAGAAGAAGTCAGAAAAGCTTTGGAGAGCATGCAAAGAGGCAAAGCTGCTGGTAAGGATCAGGTAACATCAGATCTGCTGAAAGATGGAGGACAGATTGTGTTAGAAAAACTAGCCACCCTGTTTACGAGATGTCTCCTGACGGGAAGAGTACCAGAGTCTTGGAAGAACGCTAAAATCATGTTAATACATAAGAAAGGAGATGACAAGGACTTGAAGAATTACAGGCCGATGAGCTTGCTCTCTGTAGTATACAAGCTATTTACAAAGGTAATTGCTAACAGAGTAAAGAAAACAATAGAATTTAAAATCAACCAAAGGAACAAGCAGGATTTCGAACAGGCTACTCAACAATCGACCACATTCATACTATCAATCAGGTAATAGAAAAATGCTCAGAATATAACCAATCGCTATACATAGCCTTCATAGATTACGAGAAGGCGTTTGATTCAGTAAAAATATCAGCCGTCATGCAGACACTGCGGAATCAGGGCGTCGATGTAGTATATATAAACATCCTGGAAGAAATCTACAGGGGATCAACTGCTACCATAGTGCTTCATAAAGAAAGCAACAGAATACCAATCAAGAAAGGTGTAAGGCAGGGAGATACAATCTCTCTAATGCTATTTACCGCGTGCTTACAGGAGGTTTTGAGAAGCCTAGAATGGGAACAGTTAGGGATAAGAGTTAATGGAGAGTGCCTTAGCAACCTGTGCTTCGCCGATGACATTGCGTTGCTGAGTCACTCAGGGCACGAATTGCTACTCATCAGTACGGAGTTAGACAAGGAGAGCAGAAAGGTGGGTCTTAAAATTAATCTGCAGAAAACGAAAGTAATGTACAACAATCTCCGAAAAGAGCAGCGCTTCAATATAGTTAATAGTGCACCTCAAGTTCTATAAGACTATGTCTACTTAGGGTAGGTAATAACCGCGGAGTCAAACCACGATATTGAAGTAACTAGAAGAAAGAGAATAGGGTGGAGCACATTTGGCAAGCACTCTCAAATTATGACAGGTAGATTGCCATTATCCCTCAAGAGGAACGTATATAACAGCTGTATCTTGCCGGTACTTAGCTACGGAGCAGAAACCTGGAAACTTACAAAGAGGGTTCAGCTTAAATTGAGGACGATGCAGCGAGCAATGGAAAGAAAAATGGTAGGCGTAACTTTAAGAGACAAGAAGAGAGCAGAGTGGATTAGGGAACAAACGGGGGTTAAGGATATCATAGCTGAAATCAAGAAGAGGAAATGGACATGGGCCGGGCATGTAGCGCGTAGACAGGATAACCGCTGGTCATTAATGGTAACTGACTGGATTCCCAGAGAAGGCAAGCGGGTTAGAGGGAGAGAGAAGGTTAGGTGGGCAGATGAGATTAAGAAGTTTGCGGGTATAAATTGGCAGCAGCAAGCACAGGACCGGGTTAACTGGCGGAACACGGGAGAGAACTTTGTCCTGCAGTGGACGTAGTCAGACTGATGATGATGATGATGATATATTACAACACTTTTCTGTCACATGTTCGGCTTCAAGATGCACTGATTCAATAACTGACTTTTTACCACGATCTCCATCACCATCGCAGTAAAGCTGGTCTTGCAGGAAAAATAATAATTATAGAACTCACGTAATTACGGTTTTCGTTTCGTTTACGGAGTAAAATGAGTCGTGTGCAGCTCATTTCACTCCGCTCGAAAATTCGAGAAAAAAAAAAACGAAAAATTAACGGAGCTCTACACAGCGCTTCAATGTGTTTCTTCAATACGCCAAAGACATGTTTATTGAGTGCTTCTACGCTCCTCCTTGCCGTAATTCATGCTTTGTTTGGCACCGGAACGCTCACCATCGCATCGGTGAGGTAATCGACGTAGTCTTTTTGCAGCGTTCTGTGAAGAGTGTCGGAGGAGGCGTACGCGTAGCCGACTCTCATGGGTCTGTTCTCGGTAAGGTTGCCGAGGTTCGCGTACGACAGTGTCGGTTCCGGTTTGCTGCGCACCGTCAACTTGACGTCGGGGTAGCGACGAGCCCCGACCTCAGAGTGAAGCGAAGCCAGGGTCGGGGGAAACGTGGCCGTCACGCGGAACACGTCCGGCCGACCTCCCAAGTAGCGCTGGCGCGACGTGAACTGCACCACCAAACGGTCCAGGAGAAGACTGCATAGCACCGATACGCGTCCGGACGGCAGCGTCTTGGCTTCGGCGCAGTCGCCGGACCTGTTGACTCTGCTCAGGCCGATCACCTTCACGTTGTCAATGTCCGCTGTCCAGTCACTGCGGATTAAGTTGCCCAGTTTTACGTAGCGGCCTCGAGCATCCATTGGGTCCAATTTGGGGTACTTCTGCATCTGTTCATGAAGCACGGTGTCCATAAAATTGTTGGCTTCTTGCACAGTGGACGCAAGAGCACCTGTGAAAAAAAAAATGCATTTGATGAAAAACATCGCTCAGCGACAGGACAGAAGTATGTGCATTCAACGGCATGGCATGGTTACTGCATATTGTAAGTTCCCATTACTAAGTATTTCGTACCTCATTATATTAGAATTCTCACAGTGCCGCGCATCGTATCTGTAGACATCTTTAAATCTGGGTGCTTAAACATTGCTTCTGACGTGAATGCATTAATTCTGCGGTGTAAGTTTTGGATTGATACCTAGATGTACTATATACTGATTGTAATAGTATGGAAAGTTGGGAGAGTTGGTTTGAAGACATCCTTGGAAACATTTCGGTGCACACACATTGCAGGGACGGGAAAATGGAAGGCGAGAAGGCAAACAAGAGCAAACTCACAACTCAGTTTATCGAAAGAAACTTCGCTTGTTTATTGCTTGCTTTTTTACGCACATGGGCTCTTGAGCTACCCTAAGATATATATTTTGTGAATTTCTTTCAATAAACTTAGTTGTGAGTTCGCGCTTGTTTGTCTTCTCGCCCTCCGTTTCTCCGTTCACTGTGTGCGCACCGATATGTTACCAAGAATATGCTGCTTGGATGGTCAACTATAGCACAATCTGCTTAGACCAAACAATACAGTTCTATGCAATTTTTATCCCTATTGCTCGAATTTGAATAGAACTGGATCAAGCTCAAAGTGCGCGCACTTTTGTTCGTATACTCTGCGCTCTTGTATGCCTGAGACGGGTGTATTCACGTATATCCATTTACTGCAGACCAACAGCTTCAAGTACATAACAACTGCGCAATGGCGTACTTGCCTGGTCTAATTAAAATTTACTTCATTCCCGTCACCAATAATATCCATGCATTTTGATATATAATCTCAGTATGTGACCCACAATCGAGAGTCGTGGCGCGTTATCTCCTTCGTCACTTTCGCGGTGCTATGCTCATCTGCGTATAAAACTACACTTTGCTTAGGTAAATACATGTTTAGTACAAACAAAAACACCGCGTGACTGCCAAAATTTCGAGAATGAACATTGGTTCTAATCAATAAGGGTTTATCGTTTGTGGCTCAGAGCAGATACAGAAGTAGAGAGCTTTCATACCTCCTCCGTGCTAAAGGTGTGTGAACAGAGAATTGTAGAACCGAATCGATTACAAATTGAATATTTATGATTCCGACTCGAATATGAATATGAATCGAAAACTATTTCTACAATCTTCGAATACTATGGCAATCATTTTCAAAGCAATCCTAAAATGTGAAGGCAACCATTTCAATTTCAAAGTAAACATATCAATTGGCACAATTATTCACATGTTTTATAAAAAAAACGACTACCTTAAACCAACAAAAGTACCACAATTCTGTAAATTTACGCAAACTTGTACAGAGCAGTAACTAGAGCCTTAAAAATGTTTTGTAACTGCAGGTTGAAATGTAGCAATGACTTAAAGTACTAAATGGGTAATTTTGTGAACGGAATTCAATTGATACTCATGTATAAATACTAAACAACATTCATGAGTCAAACATCATGATGAATGTCATGATGAGGGGGTTGATGACAAGACTGATTACTTTGTCACTTCGGCGACACTCAAGTATTGAACAAAAACGATTTCATCCCATGATCAGTCTAGCGTCGATAATCCCGCAAAGCTTTCAGCTGCATTAATCTTGGTTCATATAGCTAATCTTCAAATTTACACTGATAACTCGACCACCGTGGGTGGAGCTGCTGGATTTGTCATCGTCCCTGTTATAGCCATTATATATATAACTCTCAGTGGACCATATCGAGACTTGCGCAGTTTTCTGTTCGCCATACACACTGCGCAAGATTTCTCAGCAACCACCTCTAAAGTTAAGCTTCTTCCATACAAATGCAACACTTATGTGTTTAAATATTATTTTTTTCCGGTTGCTATTCGCGAATGGAACATGTTGGCTCCTCACATCACGAACACTGAGTCACTGTCTCAGTTTGAGTTAGAAATTGAAAACAATTCTTAGCTTCTCTAAATACCCAGTGACAATGGTAATGAAACCAGTGTGTACTACTTGTATGTTCTGTAAACACCCAAGTAAGCGGCCTTTTAAATCTGCCATTTTTGTATGCACTTGTATTTTGTTTATTATGTTGTGTAAATATTTTGCTAATGTACAAAGTGCCAGGTTGATGTTGCTTCTATGTTTTGTATTACAGTTTTTTTTTACTATGGTGAGCAATCATAGCATCTGTACAGAGTGCCCACCGGCTATGGTCTGCGATGATATATATATATCATCGCAGGCACACACTAATTCCAGTTTCAATAAGCAAGCGAAAAAAAGTACAAAAATGCACGTACCAGCACATAGCACCGCGAGAACTGCAAGCTGCATTGTTGACACTGTAAATAAATCCAGAAGTGTCAAGGTGAGCACAGTCATAAACTTAAGAAAAAAATTAAAAAGGCTGGTATGAATCTCACCAGGAAAAATAAAATACTTACCTAACGAGACTGAGCACTTGCAGGTTCGTGCTACTGATGGTTGAAACAACCCGAATATTGTTGATTTACTATCGCGAGACTCCCTGCAAGTGACGATTCATGTGACCCCAATTGTCGCTCAGAAGAGCCTATCACAAAATGACAACCGCGATAAAAATGGCGTGTGATAGCGCAATGGTGACGTCTCTCCGCAACCAGTGAGCTTTCGCATTTTGCTCCATGAAAGCCAATTATTGCTTGCTTCGTTATAAGGGTCATCGGATGGTCATGTAGTTGCGTGTGCCGCCGCTTGTGCATGAACCATCCATCCATATATATATATATATATATATATATATATATATATATATATATATATATATATATATATATATATATATATATATATATATATATATATATATATGAGATATAACAGACAGCAATGCCAAGGAATGTACAGGGGAAGTTATTAGAACCAATGGAATGTAAATAAGAAGAAAGAAGAAAGAAAAGTGAAGGTCTTAGGTTCGATTCCTGCTCACAGTTGGTAATTTTTTCATCCACTTTTCTTTCTTCTTTCTTCTTATTTACATTCCATTGGTTCTAATAATTTCCCCTGTACATTCCTTGGCATTACTGTCTGTTATATCTCATTAATATTGTGTTAAAACACGGAAAAACGAGCCCTTAGGTATACACTTCTTTCCCTTATATATATATATATATATATATATATATATATATATATATATATATATATATATATATATATAAGGGAAACGTATACAGAACTTTCATGTGAGAAAATATGTCGCCGTCTAAACACAAAGCTTCCAATTGTTTGCAGAGACTGTATTCGTTGCAGCAGACACGAAGCTGTTGGCCACTAATAACTTGACGAAGTGTAGAGAGCTGACAGATCGCACACTCTTGTCATGACTGAATATTCATCGACAAAAAATTTATAAAATTAATATAACCCTGGTTAGAAGATCACGCACCAAGCCCGGGTATTCTCTAATCATTCGTATTTTTGTTGTCACTCTATACAGAGATCAATTTCGAACCCCCTCAACTGGTTTAGCTTTATGTCCACCTGTAGTCGCTTAGTTTATTGTTTAAACGGGCTATCAAATTAACGGGTGAATCACAGTAGCACTATCTGTAGCTTTTGCCAGCATCAGATTAGATCAGAAGTAAAGTATAACACAAAATATTAAAATCTAATCGGCACGCAATTAGCACTATGTTTTGAAGTGAAGAGCTCCGTTAATCCAGTTATCATTCATGAGCTTCACAGTGTCTTAGCGTTCAACCAGTGGTGCCTTGCGCGCCACCCACAACTGGCCATTAACATAACTGATGCGGCAGTAAAACAGTATGTCGTGCGTTCGCATGCCTTCAAAACGCTGAACTACTTTCGAACTTCGAACAGGAAGCACGCGAATGCTTTGGCTCTACATGTATTGAAAGGAAGTGTGAGAGTGGCTTTCCCCAAAGTACTGCTCTTGTTAAAAAGATACAAAAGAAGAAAAGTGGGGAGCGGGTAGGTGGTTCAAAATGTTTTCTAAGCAGTGAAATCGTTCCTCTATTTTATATTTTCTTGAATGAGGGAAGTTCAAGAAAGGGTGGTTTTAGATTGATTGATATGTGGGGTTAAACATGCCAAAACCACCACATGATTATGAGAGACGCCGTAGTGGAGGGCTCCGGAAATTTAGACCACCTAGGGTTCTTTAACGTACACCTAAATCTGCGCCCACGGGCCTACAGCATTTTCGCCTCCATCTAAAATGCAGCCGCCGCAGCCGGTAGTCGATGCCGCGACTTGAGGGTCAGCAGTCGAGTATCTTAACCACTGGACTAGCGCGGTGGGACAAGGGTGGTTTTAGAACTAGGTTTATTTGTTATGAGTACATCGAAAAGAAACGCATGCTGCCAGTCTGGCAGAACGCAGTGTTCCATGAATTGGACTACTTTATCTGTCACCCTAACTTTGGGTGAACTGCAGGAAAACTATTCGGACATTAGTTACTTTAATCAGTGGCCCGTAATTTATAGTGAGAGAATTGCGCCGATAAAAGCTTCGACCATTTGGCGTTTACCAATGTTTTTAACGGGGTCGCTAATCTCGAAGGCTGTCTCGACCAACACTTTCTGCTGTAGTCCTGATATTAGTGCATGATATATCACCGCGAGTATTTTAGAACTTGACATTGTGCAGATGAAAGATAGACCTTTGGCACTGAAGGGAATAATGTCAACTAGATAGTGAATCACCGAACATAGAGATGGAAAATCTGCGAACAATAAACTTTGAGAATGGCTTATCGCAATACATTTGAGTAAGGCATGTTGATATAAGGGTGTTCTGTCAATTTTTGTGGCGACAGCAGATAGGCTCATAAAAAGATCCCAATTCCAGCGGGGCGTATTGACGTAGATAATCACTCGCGAACTCAGATCACGCCGTGATGAACTTGCATTTTTTTATTATTGACGTAATGTAAGGATATGTTGTAGCTCAAATAAGACGCCGGCTACTCCTGATGGATATGTGGTAATTAACGCCCAAAAACCACAATATGATTCTGCACACATTGCTGCTTTGTATTTTTTCTCGTTGTATCGGCAATGATCCTATTCAGGTTTACGGTATCGGACATCAGGTTTACCGCATTCAGGTTCACCGCATTGGTTTACTGCAGCCTGGACGACCGAAAACGCAAGGACGCATCTATACGACCTCGTATCGTCTGCCACCTTGCGTGTTTAATTTGGATACGCTGAACCATAAATGTGACATTTCATAGCGACAGTTCAGGTCACACAACATTTCCTCGAAAATCCCCATTTTGCGATTGTCAATTCACGTGCACCTCACCCACTCACCCAAGTTTTCACGTTACTATGCACATCACACTTTGGATTTCTGTTTTGTTTGCTCTTATTCCTCCCTTCACTCAATTGCATTAATGATATTTACCCTTCGACAAAATTATTGATACCGTTTGTGAAACTATTAAGCACTTCTGTTTATAATATTTGCTCCACCTAATAAATGATAATAAATAGTCCTACGCATGCGTATAGTTCAACCCAATTGAAAGGGGCCACCCTAAATATTGAATAATCAATGAAGCGGCGAAAAAAAACCTCATCATTAGTGACCACTTCATTAATAACTACACTGGCGAACGATTAATCGTTGACCTATTAAAAAAACACGATCGACCATCGCCAATTACAACAGACTGTATGCGCAGAAAAGGAGGGCATATAAGCGAGGAATGTCATTTGCTTACTGTCTGCTTTTCAATAAGTAGTTTCACGTCCACAGTAGGTAACTTGCTGCACTTATCAAACAGGATACGCTTCTTGCACATCAGTTTCGCAATTATTGGCTCCGATTTCTTTTTCCGAGGTAATATTTCGAAACGTAAGCGACAGACGTCTAAAGATGTTTGCTTGTACTCTCATTGCCAAGTCAGTACCAGGGAGTTTACGTGAAAACAGCTGAATCAATGTGTTGCACTGGTGGTAAAATACAAATATACCTTGTTGACCTGAGCTTCGTCGTTCAACACCACGTGTTTTCGCGACGGCTGTCCAATATTAGAAAAATAGGGGATAAGGCGTGCAGTTATATTTTTTGCCGACCAAGCTTAACAGTGCGTAGCAGTGCCAGGGTGCTAGAACAAAAGCACAAATCACTGCCGATTCTGAGCACATATTTCTCAAAAGTGGTGCATGGAAAAGAATAACAGAAGCGTTTCCTTCGAGAATTCTTGTCATCAACTTTCAAGTTCGGCAATTAGCAAGCACCACTTGAAATGGTTCACTAGAAAATCACGAGGGAATTTTTGTTAATCACTAATCGTCTCGTTGATAGCCTCTTAGATCCTAATGTTCACCGTTCCAAACGGTCATAACACCAATCGCTTTGGCAGATCGGTGGAAACGCCCCGCCGCGGTGGTCTAGTGGCTAAGGTACTCGGCTGCTGACCCGCAGGTCGCGGGATCGAATCCCGGCTGTGGCGGCTGCATTTCCGATGGAGGCGGAAATGTAGTAAACCCGCGTGCTCAGATTTGAGTGCACGTTAAAGAACCCCAGGTGGTCGAAATTTCCGGAGCCCTCCACTACGGCGTCTCTCATAATCATAGCGTGCTTTTGGGACGTTAAACCCCACAAATCAATCAATCAGATCGGTGGAAACTTAGAGACAACCTCGTGGATGGCAAAGATAACGAAACATCTTGTTACAAAGCACATGCTTTCCTTAAATGACCGTGAGTGGAGCAAGCATGGTTACTGTTCACTCTAATACACGGCGCCTGGTATATATTGACTAAATTATGAATCAGTAAGCATTGACAGCGGTAACGCTCATTGTCAAAATCTATACCTGGGCGCAGTTTCGAACGAACTTTTTCACACCGGCGCACGTTGCCACCACCCTCGGAAGTATAGCGTGGGATTCAAAAAGCAATCGCTTGAAAGCGATTTGTTCCGACAAATATTTCAAGTGGCACGACACTATATGAGCTGATTTACGTGAAACCTGTATACTCTATATGTGAGAAAGTACGAGAACTAGATTAAATTCTGCCTACTTCGCAAAAACAACGCTTATCTGTCTTTACCTGCCCCCAATATCAGATAGTAAGCTAGAGACAATGCTGGTCTTGATAAACGGCATACGTGGCACTCAGGTTACTCGGTTCTTCAAAACAATATGCAATGCAGACAATCCAAGTTTGTCTTGTTTTGCTGCATTCGTTATCTGTACGCTCGTCAACCACCGGCTGTAGGTGCAGAGAGGTTATTTAAGACACAATTAGTATTATTTTGCTTCATACGCATCCAATTATTGAATTGAAAGTTACAATTGTCTATGGTATTGTGCAGGTCAAGACATATATAAATGTCCCTCTCACTTTCTGTCTATGTTGTCAACCACCCGTGAAAAATTTATTTCTTCAATGTGCGAAATTAAATGAACGCGTGCACGCAAAATGAATCACTGGCCAAAATTTAGTTTCTTTCCCTCGCAGAGAAGTCATGGACCCTGGTATAAAAGAAACTGCAATCTTCAAATTAAAGTGCATATATTTGAAACTTTTCATTGTTTTTAAGACACTAGAGATGCCCTATATTCGAAAGACAAATAATAATAGTGTTGTGTGATAAATTAGCGAAGCTGCCTTGTGCCGGCAGCTGATGATGTGGGGAACTTTTAATACTAAAACCACTCGAGCAAAGGAGCCCTGCGCCAGTTTCATATACAGAATCACATAAAACGATTGAGAAATATTATTTGTCCGAGAAATTTTCAAAGAAATAATTTGTCTTAGAAAATGTAAAAAGAGGAAGCGTGTTTGAATTTTATTCTTATTGAAAGCCAGCGAACTATGTCACCAATGCAGCTTTCCTTCTTTTTGTCGTTCGTCATTGGGAAGTGAATTCTCCGTCCCGCTCCCCTCGCGTCTGACTACTTACTATGCAGGATGGATTATTAGAAATGAATATGAATGAATATGAGTACATGGACAGCGCAATAGCGGGAAACGCACATTACATCGAGGAGTTGAAATTTCGTTTTGTCTCTTTTTCATTGTTGAGAAGTGAGCGCTGTTCCAGTTATCTGAAACAGAGCTGATAAGAGTTCCGCCGAGACCACTAGTTTCCCGTGTCATGTGGGACGATCACCTGCTGTCTGCGAAATGACAATCTCGTCGCGCAAGTATTATCTGATATCCCTGCTCATATAAGGCGCCCACTCGTGTCGATGCCAGCAAGCCGGCTCAATCACAAGGTAAGCACTCGGCTTCCATTACGCAGGTCTGTGGCGTGACACTATAGAAAATTGCACTTTCCTTCTACTATACGAATGTTTCAAAGCACATGTTTACAACTCTGTGTCTAAAGACACACAGAGAGAGAGAAAAAAAAAGCAAAGGAAAGGCACGGAGGTTAACAAGGTTGAACCCGGTTGGCTACCCTACACGGGGAAAGGAGGAAAGCGTAGGAAAAGAATAGAGAAGAAAAAAAAAGGAAAGAGACGTAAAGTAATACACTAGCACGCACCCTACGTCTATACTGGTGAAATGTTTATGTGCGTGAAACGTGCCGCAAAAGCTTTAAGACACGTGTCCATACACTGCGACGGGAAGCGGAGTGGTATATGCACCGATAGACGAAGGTATAAAGGCCTGCTTGGCTAAAATATTTTAGCCCGACTTTACAAAAGTCTTTACTGAAGGAAGACTCAAACAGAAAAAACTGTGGTGTCATTTTGGGTGGGGTGTCTAGAGTAAGCATATTGTCTTGCTCTTAAATAGATACATGCGTAACAGAAAAATTACATCATCAAATTGATACGGGTATACTAGTGAAAAGTAAGATACGTTGACTGAAAATTTGCATGCAATGTATTAGAAGTCGCTCTAATGCTGTCTGATATGTTAAACATTGGAATGGACACTGAGAGAACAAAAAATTCCATGCCAGGCATCTGTCTATCAGAGTACTGAACAGGTACGTCTAAGTGCCAGGCGCTTGAATATGATTGCCACTACGCGTCATTATTACCCAACATACGCAGAAAGAAAGATTATGCCGTTATCCAGAAATAGATGTGTTGACTTTAGGTGCTAATAAAAATAAATAACCATGTGTGATTGAGACAATATATAGAAATAACCATGCGTCTTCTGTGTGTGCAGTACAAAGGAGGGATAGTGGTTAAATTGTGTCAGTTTGCCTGCAAGCCTATAAAAAGAATTCGTGTGAGCGCTTGATGTTACAATTTAAATATTGCGCGTAGTTTCGCCCAACAGAGGCCAACTCATTTGTTCACAAATAAATTACGCAATGAACTGTATCGTCTGAATATAGTTATCGCTTTACTGTAAATGAATTCATTGATAAGTTTGGGCAGTTAAAGACTAATCATCGTATTCTGTACCCCTAATCAAATAGAAGGTGCAGTTTGTAGAAAAAGTATGATGCAGCTGTGCAAGAGCGTTTAATGATATCATACCACCTGCTATTGCGAGATTGCATAGTACCCACTGCTTAATTGTGTTACTCTCTGCTAGGTCCCAGAAAGAATGATTCCCGTCGTCCTTGTCACTCTTTTCGCCGGTAAGTTGACTTAGCATCACCAATCATGTCCTTTGCGATATGTATGCCTACACATGCTAAGGGAAGCGAGTGCCTTGCTTTAGTTTTATACAAATTTTGGAAACATAACTGGGCAGCATCGCGAGAAAACACGCAAAAAGAGAGTGCACCGGTAGCTAAAGATACATCATCCCTGTGTACTTTATTTCTTTGTTTTTTTTTCTACTTCGCGCTTCCCCATTGTGTATTAAAAAATTTACCGCCCCTCCTTTTCAAAAAAGTAAGAGCATTGACAATGTAACCGGAGAACAGCCGCCGTTGTTTTAGTGTGTTGATGAAATGTTGGTTGCTTCACTTCAAAAATAAACAAAAAAAACTGATATTTCACTGGGTGTCGATGAGTTTCCTTTGTCATTTAGATATAATATGAACGTTTTTGTTGAATATTTTTATTAAATAAATTTCGCCATTTTAAGTAAGAGGCAATCAGGCCATGATGGAAATCCGCCTCTCTTACAGCGCTGAACAGTGACAGCTGGCAGTTGCCGAAGTATCCAAAGAGTGATCAGCTGGCCCCAGTGAATTATGTTTTGAGTACACCATGAAAATTAAATAACGGCACTGCTGAGATGAATCTAAACAGGCGACACCTGGCGCGCGTACATTTCCCTCTTGATACGAACGGGAAGCAATGTATAAGAACGGTGGCGTGGACGAGCTGGCTAGTTTACACGTACTTTATGGAATCTTCGGCGCTGTCGAGTAACTATCCTGACAGTGAGCGTTATATGCGTTCATTTCTGTCTTTTAAAGGGCCACTCACCAGGTTTGACAATTTTGAGCTGACAAGCGCAATGCGTAGGCGAGGCGTTCATTATCATGTCTGCCAAAATTTGCAACGCTACGCGCCGCGGAAATGGGTCTAATTTCAAGATGAACGCTGCTCCCCCTCCCTTTTGCCAGCGCGCGCCCAGAGAAGGGGGGCATGACGTGGGCGTACGAATGACCCTACGTACACCGCAATGCAGTGACGTTGGTCCTCTACGTAGACGACTCTGCTCTGACGTTGCAAATAGTGGCACGTGATTGCGAAAAATATTTAACATGGCATGTGCAGTTTATGCAATCTGTTGCTTGAAAAGATCAATGAAACTCTAGATAAATAATGAGACGCAATAAGGGAATGTGAGTGTCTTTTTTTCCACTTTTCTTCCGCGAATTGCAACGAGATGCGGGGCTAGTGTGTCGGTGTTTCGCATGCGTTCGTGTGCTCGCGGTCAGGGAATGGAGCAGACGACCACCGTCAAACGCTCCTACGCGTTCGCGCACTCATTGGGCTCATCTATTCTACCGCGTCTAAACCAGCATTTCCAAACCATCCCGCAGAAACAGCTAGAAGACCATAAAATAACGCTGGTCAACAAGGCAACGCCGCTCGTGTGCTCAGAGGTTGGAATGGTTTGGGCACGTCATGCGCACGTCACCTCTTGGTCGGATGCCGGAGAGGGTGGGGAAGAGATTTGGCTTGCGAAGACACCGCGGAGAAGCGGCAAGGGTTTCGAGCTCGCCTCCTCTCATCCTCGTTTTGCACCGCTTCGAAAAACCTGTTTTCTCCGCTCGAGATGAACCAATTAAAAAAATTTGTGGCAAAATGTTCCTAATCGAACACCCAACAACTTCCACTGTCTAACTAAAATTTGGTATGGGGCCTGGTGAGTGGCCCTTTAACAAGGAAGTCTTGTATGCCGGCGTCAAGCACGGCTCATCTGACGTGTTTTGTCACGGATATGACGTTGTAAAATACTTACTAACAGTATTGCAAAAAAAAACACGAAATGCCAAAGCTCGGCCGTGGGGCGTCAAACAAGCGACCTCTCGAACCGCAGCTCGTGGCGCTAAACACCATGCCATAATGAGCATGTAGAAAACAGCACTAACGGCAAGCTATTTATAAACATCATATACCATTTGGCGGTTCTCAGAGCGCCCCAGTTTCAGCACGTTTTTGTCGCGAGTAGCGAGATGGCGCAATGAGCGCGTGTTGGACCCGCTTTCGTCGCCTTTATAGTGTTTCGGAGAGCGCCGCCTCCACGAAGCGTGGTCTCCCCTGCGTGTGCGCAAAATCAAACTTGTGATTCGTGAGAGCACGAAGGTCACTTCGCTCGCTGCCACGGCCGAATTTACGAAGGTAACACGATGCTCACACACGAAGAAGTAAGAATTGTGACAGTTACTGGCACTTGTATTGCGTATACAAGTGCGTTTCTTTCATGCGCCTTTCTTTCTGTTTCAGCAGCACGCATTAAGTGTAGAACTGCGACAGTTGTTAGTCCACGCTCGTCCAGTGCGTGCATTTCGTGCGTGCTTTCTGCTTGATGGGCGCGCTGCAAGTTTTGAGCTGCTGCTACTTGCCATTCTTCGCGTGACTGCAATTTGTTGCCGTGACATTCATTCTTTCAGCCTTGTGGCAAAACAATGCACAATAATCGCTCACCTATACGTCTGCAAAGATACGTTTCACTTTTGTGTTTTACGGATTCTTAGAAAGAGAGATCAGCCATTTTTTTTCTTTCTTTACGACAGCAGTTTCTTTTAGCCCTTAAGTGCCTGCGCTGCAGTTTCGGCAAAACTTTATGCAAATAGATCTCATAAGCAAGTATTGTAACCAATGCATTGAGCAAAGACCACGACATCGTTTCACTGGCATCAATAGACTGATTATGTGAAGCACCCTGAAAAATCTTGATAACCTGGGCAAATGCTGAAATCTAATTTGTTCCTTCAAAAATATATTGATGATTTTCATTTTCTTTTTCGATGGAGGCGAAAATGTTGTAGGTCCGTGTGCTCAGATTTGTGTGCACGTTAAATAATCCCAGGTGGTCGAAATTTCCGAAGCCCTCCACTACGGCGTCTCTCATAAACATATGGTGGTTTTGGGACATTAAACCCCACATATCAATCAATCAAATTATTTTCTTTCTCTTCTTTAAAGCTATCCCAGTACGCGTCGCATGGCAATGAACACGAGGCTTCTTTATTGCATGGAGTTCGCCATTCACTGAAAATATTTCAAATAATTCTAAGAAGTCGAAAATTAACGCTGGTTATGAGTAAAAATGACAGCCGAGGACTTTTCTGATCCCATAAGGGAGCATTGTACTCAATGATCACCTTTGTTACTTTCATTCGTAGATGGCGCTCATCCCAAATTCTTACAATGCCCTCTCCGACCGAGGCATTAATTCGTCAATTGCTGACTTTAGGTCACAAATGACGAAGCTTGTGACCTCTCTGATGCGTTCCATGCTGTAATACTTGGTGTATAGCACCAGGGACATGGATTTTTATCATATGGGTCTTATGACATCGTCATGCGAATGTCCATCAACTGTCTCCTTCAGGGGCCTTTGGTGCCACCGTCAGCGATGCCAACCGCTACATCGACCAAGTGCTCGGTTACCAGATGGCCGATCTGGTGCGCCGAAACCGATTGGACCCCCTAGCAGTGACTCCTTACTACACCAACCTGGGCAAGCCCGGCACGCTAAGCGTACAGATGCGCATCGTCAATGTCACCGGTCTGGGGCAGATCCGGCGTCAAGGCGACTGCGGCCGACCCGGATCATCCGGACCCGGTCGATTCACCGTCGGCTGCAACGTCGTCCTTGACCGCGTTACCTTGAGCGCCACTTCTGATATGAGTTACGCGGGCAGCGCCACCCGGCGCGTTGGAACTCGGGCTGACTTTGCCACCAACCACGCGCTGATCGAGGTGACTTCCACGTCTGGCGGCCAGCCTACGGTCAACTTCAGGTTGCTCAGGCCACCCACCGCTCGTCTTTACTTTACCGGGCTCAAGGACCTGCCCCTGTACCAGGTCATTGAGAAGAGCTACGAGCAAGAGTTTGCCCGCCTCCTTCAGACACAGCTATCGGGGCCCTACCTCACCAACCTTGGCTACGCCTGCCGGGCCGTCCCTTTCCCACGTTAGCGTCACTTCGCTTGCTGCTGGTCATGAATAAAGCTTATGGTTAGAAGACCCTACTATTGATGGAACACATTGTCTGATATTGATGGAACACATTGTCTGAAAAATTGAATTAATCCGAAGTGAACAAAAACTCCAACCTGAACAATAAACCGGCCAGCTAAAGATGCAACGACGAAAAATCAGATGGCAGGAAACCTTCCATTTTAAAACAATGTAAGAGAAAATCCGATAACTAGATAGCTTGCAAAACAATCGACAAATAAGTCTTTTTGTTGTATACTTTGCGCTGTCTGAAGGATGTTTAACTAAGTGGCATCCATATTTAAGCTTGCTCATTTTCGTCGAGTACTCTTCACTTTCTAATCATCGACCATGTTACGATGTCGACCTTCCATCTCACAAACTGAAGGGCAGTTTTCGAGGAATAGCTCGATTGTTGTTAAGATCTGCTGATTTCTTTAGTACATGCTTGTATTTTGCTCGAACGTCCCAAGTGTGTGAGGCACGGAGCTATGAGAATGCGTGTTTACGAACAAATAGAGTATGCTTGTTGCTTTACCCTTTTGGCCATGGTCCTTTCTCACTTCACGTACCCCTCTAATTAGTATTTTATTTTACGAGCAATGCCGTCCTTCAAAATTTTGATATCTATTGGTAAACAGGAACGACCCGTTGTCAAAGCGAAAGAGAGAGAAAGAGATCTTTTCAGTACTAAAATCACGGATGCCCGTTATAATAAAGGAAACCACCTTGTAAAATTATACGATGTGGTCTTAGATATTTCTAGACCAGAGTTATCTTCATGTGGTATTTCATGCACAATAACTGTGTCCAGAATCTCTCATTTTGTATTTCATTGATCTTCTTTTTCATTCCACTAAATACGCTAAGGCCTACCCCCTGTCTGTTTCTGTTGTGAAGGAACACCAATTTTACATTTTTATGTTCGTTAATTTCAGGCTTCAACTGTTTACGAAAATTCTAGAAGTCACCCACCTTTAGCGGTGTATGCCTGATAAATTTTATCTCTAATGTTGATTACTAAAACACCGTATTTATGATGATGTATTGTAACCTTCATAAAAGGGTCAAATTGTCATCAATACGTAGTTTCACGTCAACAATGGAGATAATTTTCTTAATTGATTCATGAAAGAGAGTTACATTTCTTCAACAAAAACTGCACAAAATTGAATTCAACTAACATAGTTTGCTAGTTGCATAAAAACTGAATGTAATTCATTGAACAGGACACAAAGCCGGCAAAAAAATTCGAAGATTGTTATTTTGTCGTCTTTATCTATAGTAATACTCAGAAGGAACGATGCCAATACGAAAACAAGTTAGGTTATTATAAAAATTTTGATATTGATTGTTAAACAGAAACGACTAGTGGGCAGAGAGAAAAGGAAACACCAGTCATCATTACAGGAGTGCCAAAACTTTAAAACCTATATCAAAACAACCTGGTCACAATGTCTTGCTAGCGCTGAAAGTCGCACTTTACGTTAACGAGAAGCTCGCCCTGAAACACCAATGCGTTTTAGCGACGGCTGTTGCGGAACAAATTGTAATTCTTATTGACAAAGCTTCACTCTACAGCTGTAGATTGATAGTGGCCGGATAGTCTGCACAAAATTATTAGCTACCACGCCGTAGATAGAGTAATATTACAAGGGCGATCTCAGCAATTTTAGGAGGCGTGCTTTAATAACAAAGTTGAAGCGAATAATTGAAAGATGACTTTCCCACCCCTTTTGTCGGCACTGGTTTCGAAACATAAAAACTGAACATTTGCACTCGAATTCTACTTTAGTGATAAAGTTGATTCGTTTCAACAAAATACAAAATGCAGCATGGAAAACACCAGACTGGAACAGTACCGCGGGCCTTTCACTGGAGATTTTTAGTACGTGTCGTTTCTGAACTAATATACAAGACAGAGTTCACAACAGCAGTTTAGGAATTGAGTACTGACTCATTTATAATCCGCTATTTAATAATGCATTACACTGTCATTTATTATAAAGCAAGTGGTCAGTGTTTGCTAATTAAGATCATACCGGTAAATATCACGCAGGTGTTCGACAATCACGAAACTTGCAGTATAAAACTCGGCGACAACTCAAAGAGCTAAAAAAATGAAAAATGAGATAGACAGTGACATATATATGATCACGATTATATGAAAACGAGCAGAACGTGATGAAACCCTTCACAACTGCATATCACCTCGCACATACAAATTCCGTTATGAGTCCCTGAGCAGGGATATCAGCCGCACTCATCAACGTCTACCTGCTCGAAGACGTGCAGACTGGAACACTACGGGCCGCAGTAGGTTGCGGCGGCCTGGAAATCTATGAGGCCACAATGGCAGTTCAAAGATCAATTGTTGTGAGGTGATTTATTCTGGCACGTCCCGTCACTAGCCCGACAATATTGTCTCGAGTTTGCGTGAAGCCCAAAAGCCCACACAAGGGCGTTCAATTCATTAGATAAAAGAGCTAAATTACGACACTGTAGGGTACACAATGAGACCGCTTATCTGCGTTTACGTGTTCCCAATATGAGATAGCAAGCTGGACACTATGTATTGTACTACGAATATTGCGCCCAGTTTTTGTTTTTTAAGTGCGAAGCACCTTAGGTGCTGGGCATGTCGGTGCCTAATATTGTCACTGTATGTGTCATGTAGTTCATCATAAAGCGGGCGTGTTCCGCGAAAATTGGATAAATCTCACAACTCGCCACCGGTCCAACAAATAGCCGACGACATTGTATAGGGAAGCGGAAACAAAGTTCGGTACCGGTCGTATCGTACACTAAAATCGAGCATGTACGACAGAAGAATAAGTACATAACTAATAGGATACGTTGCATCGTAACGCAGTTTTCTGACAATCTTCGTAGAGTGGAAACGCCCTTCACTACAAACCCGGTTTCAGGTTTGGCACTGCTCCATCAAAGAAACGTCTCAAAATATTGCATGCTTCGCCCCTTCCTAGATTTCCCGTTAGTGGAGCTGAAACTGCCTTCCCTAAATGCTTACTCTTCCCCAGTTTTTTAGTATAACAATCGTTTTGAGCAATTGCTCGTGATAACGACGCTATCACGCCTTGTCGCGGCAAATCTGGCCTAGAAAGGTAATATTGAATGTGATGTGAGCGTCCCAAGTAAAACTTTCACCGACATGACACGAACTGTATGCTCTGTAAACTAAGTACGTAGCCCTAAATTCTTGCGTTACAATCCGTGATTCATTGATATGTGGGGTTTAAGGTCCCAAAACCACCATATGATTATATGAGAGACGCCGTTGTGGAGGGCTCCAGATATTTTGACCACCTGGGGTTCTTTAACATGCACTCAAATCTGAGCACACGGGCCTACAACATTTCCGCCTCCATCGGAAATGCAGCCGCCGCAGCCGGGAGTTGAACCCGCGACCTGCGGGTCAGCAGCCGAGTACCTTAGCCACTAGACCACCGCGGCGGAGCGTTACAATCCGTGAGTTCTCTACACTGGTTTTATTCACAACCAAGTTTACCTGCTCTGTCTTTCACGTCAGCATGCAAAGCAAGCAAGTCAAATCTGTTTCGTTTTATTGCGGACGTTACCTCATGTAAAGTCCACCTTCACTGCCTCGGGGTTTCAGATATTGGCATTTCAAAAAAAAAAAAACAACACTTTGATTTTTGTTAGCATTACGCTGTTTCAAATATACAACTAATGCATACGCCTGTGTATGTGATCAGCTTCCCATTAATTCCTTATTTTTATTATTGGGCATTTGAATGAAATAACTCGGAGCCCACGTAAAAAGCTGTCTACAGAGGTTCATCATTTTTTAACTGGCCGCCAAGAAAAATGATTTCTACCTCGTCATGGAAAAGAATTATAGGCTCAAAAACTATCAATAGTTGCAAATCTTGCATTATGCATCACATGAACCTTTACTTAAGAGGCGAAAGTCACAAGAATTTTCCTTTTATTAGTCGGAAAGCGACTGCCTCGCAATGGTGGCTCAAAATAGTGGAACATTGGGACGGTGACAAAGAAAATTGAGGGCAAGTGAGGCGCACGTAGCTTCATGCATTTTCTATGTCCAACTCTTAATTTTGCACCATTAGTTAATCGTCATTATTCAACAAACCGCACAAGTTACATGATTTGTTTGCCTTAGAATGTGAGCAACTTGTAGTTCACTAGTTTAATATTATTACCAATGGGAGATAAGAGTAATGATTGTCAATTGAACAACTAAAAATTATATCTCTGGTACAAGTAGCAGGGAAGTTTGAATGTACTTCTTAAGGACTGCAAAGAAATCAGACGTGATTCTTTCTGATATTCCTTATTTTTGTGGCTCTTCAATGGCTGACGTAAAGCTACACACCCGCAATTGATGATATTGATCTATCGGCAAGACAAATCACGATAACTGAAGATGTAACCGGAAGGGCAGGACAGATGATGAATGCAGAGTACCACATCTATATTCTACAAAAAGTGCTCGATTCGGTAATGTATACAGTGCAAGGTACATTCCCGAACCTTGCACTTTTTTTGGCACATGGGAGATGTGGTGCTGTGCATTTATCACCCCCTCCCCCCTCTTTTCGGTTATATCTTCAGTTATTGTGATCTATTCCGCAGATTTATCAATATCGTAAATTTCGAGCATGTAGGTTCGAGCCAGCCATTGGAGCCATTGTATGGTAGAAGGAAGTCCCATTGTAATCCAATGTTCGTTGTGCTGCTTGACAAACAAGTGAGTGGTATTGCATCTATCTACCTTCAACACAGCTGATAAGAACACAGCTGAAATCTATAGTTCCGCCACGCCCGTGGGGCGAACGCCTGTTATATGCGAAACCATACTCCCGCCGCGCAAATGCAATCGGATATTCTTGCCCATATAAGGCAGCCACCATGTTCCACACAGGAAGCTGGCTCAATTGCAAGGTAAGCACTGGGCTACTCATGTACAGCTATGTGCTACGACGATAGCCTGCAATATCGCGTTTCCAATCTTTTGTACGAGTGTTATAAAACCGATGTTTAGAGGCGCGTGATGGAAAACAACTTAATATTTAACTTACAGGGAAAGTTTTTCAAAGTGACGTATTAATGCACAAGAGCAAAAGGGGAACTTGTACGCAGCCATATAAGTAAGCCTACACAACACGAAATTATTCATTTAAAAGATTTTATTATGTTCTTCAAAGTCGCACCAAAGATGAATTTCTTGGGCTATACTCTCATCTGAGAGATAAAGAGAAAGAGAAACACGCACGAAGAAATTTTCTAAAATTAAAAAAAAACTGATTTTCAGCGGAGTGGCTAAATTAGGTAGTTTGCGAGGATTTTAAACACACAAGTTTAAAATAAGTATTTAGAAGGACGAATAAACTGCCCTACAACGCAACTGTTTGGCTACACATTAATGTTCTTTGCTGATTCGGGTAAGTGCCGTGCTGCTAATCTTCCATATTCTGAACAAATAAACGAACAATGAGCAAAGAAATGTCGCCTTCGACATTGGAGCACACATTACTTCTTCGGAAATTTGATACACGCAAATATGTAAAAGACAGTAGCTGCCAACGTGCATCCTGCGGCAACCCGTATACGCACGTTTTTCGAAGCATTGGAGCTTATCGGTTCATCTGTTGTTCACTTCACACTGTTCATTTACGTCGAAGCGCCAAGCACGCACCCAGAACGGCTGGAACGCATCAATATTGTCTATACTAGAAGGGCACGTGCTCCTTATTACGTGCTAATTGCAACGACTATGTGTGATAACCTTTGTGTTATTTTTTCTTGCACGCGAGCTATAAATGAAATGATAATAAAGTTCTTGGTCGTTTATTTACCTGCAAATTTACAAGTTTCGCTGTGCGCATTCTTTATTCCGAAGCATATATATATTGACATGCACTGTATTAGAAAATTTAGCTGTGTTCTTGGAATAGAAATTGTTGTTCATGTTCATTTCGTACGCGCCGTCCCTTGCAAGCTACAAATTATTGCGAAAGCTCAAAGTCACTCTGAAGAAGCATCTGATGATGTTTTCGTCGTCATATTTTAGGCGACGATGACAGCTCACATCTTTTATTTAATTAATGCATTACACTTTTCTAGGTCCTTCAAAGAATGATTTCTGTTGTCCTGTTCGCACTTGTCATGGGTAAGTTGGCCTAAGTTCTCCGATCATGTTCTTCTCTGCCGTGTATACTTCCACAAGGTAGATGAAACCCTGTGTTTCGTTCCCTGCTAAGGAAACGCATTCGTCAAAAAAGACACCGACTTCTTAAAAAGTATTGATATTTAGCTAGTTTTTTTTTCAAATCCAATAAAAAAGGGGATTTAAAGAGGGGCAGCTGGCACAAGCCACTGACGTTTTGGTAACGACATGAAAATTACATCAAGGCGTTGGTTAGATCAATCTGTGCAGGTGGCGCCTGAAGTTCACACTCTCACGCATTAATATAAACTGAAAGTTTAGCAGGTATTTTACGCGCTGTCGTATTGCGTGAACGTGAGCCATATCTCTCACACGCGAACTATATGCAAGAATTGTAATCAATGCCTTCGTCTAACTCCTCGATGTTGCTTCACTAGCTTCTTGAGAAAGGCTTTTGTGAAGGGCAAGAAACATCTTGAGGATTTGGGAAAGCGCTGCATTCTTAAAACAAAAAAGTGGTACTTCATAACTATGAGGTAGTAAGTGCTTGTTACCATATTTCTGCCGTAACGAATGTTGGTATCTGCAAAGTTCGTAACTTTTCTATTAGGACATTTGCTACTTATAGTTACTACCTACAAGAAAGTAGTAATACGAAGTAACTTCATTAGCCTGACAAACTGAAAAAAAATGAGGCCGTACGGTATTACTACGATAAATACACACCACAATCACATCCTCGGCAGCTCCTACACACATACGTACATATAAACACACATAGACTAAGAAGGCTTACACACAATACATATATACTTTAAAAGCAAGTATATACGGCTATATGAGGCCTATATAGCCGTATATACTTTGGGGGGGGGGGGGTACTTGCTGTACAGGTATGCTAACTATGAACTGTGACTTGCATCTGATTCATCAGACCAGGATTTTTATATCTCAGAACTTGGATTATACATGTGCTATAATGTAGCATGAAACCATTATTGCAACATAGCTGGGAAAATTATAGCTTGGCTAAATTTTCTATAACATTGTCACAAGTATAGCATAAACTACCATGTACAGCATAATCGACCAGTGATAGTAACGTTTTACTAACTTGTCACGTACGTATGTAATGACCACTGCCAATCCTGACACGCTAACTAGTAACGACAGTATTTACCACCTGAAAAGTGGAAAACGTCAGCGAGGTGTAGTAAACGTTTCAAAGGGATAGTAAACGCCTCAGATATTACCTTCCGAACACTTTTTCTAAACATTGTGAGATATAATTTGTTGCTGCAAACATAATTATGAATCATTTTCTTTTCCTTTCTTAAAGTTTCGTCAGAGAGCACGCTGTCAAATAATAAGCACAAATCAGACAGACAGACAGACAGACAGACAGACAGACAGACAGACAGACAGACAGACAGACAGACAGACAGACAGACAGACAGACAGACAGACAGACAGACAGACAGACAGACAGACAGCGAACTTTAATAGAACCGGAGGAGTTACTGCAGGACCCTCTAACGAGGGGCCGTTTTAACCGCTGGCCGCGCCCACGTAGAGGACAGAACGCCTTGACACTCCGCCCGTTCCTGGGCCCTCTGGACTGCCTGGATATGCCTGCTGAGTTCCGTACTTCTGATGGCCTCCTCCCATTCGGCTTCGCTTGAGAGAAGGTTGTTAGGCAGCGCAGGACATCGCCAGAGCATCTGAGCCATAGGGAAGAAGGTTTCATTGCAGTCAAGGCAGCTAGGGTCAACGTTCACGTATATTTTACTTAGGAATGCCAGTGACGGGAAAGTCCCTGTATGCAACATTACCAAGGTGGCTGACTGCCCTCTGCTGAGCTTCGCGTGAGGAAGAGGGTAGATTCTTCTGCCAAGTTGGTAATGCGTGGTTATTTCATTGAATGTGAGTAGTACATCATTCTGCGCTGAGTCCCTTCCTGCCCCTCCATATCCTTCAGACCGTCGCGGTGCGTAAGTTCTCGCGCACGATCATGGGCCAGCTTGTTTGTTGAGCTTTGGGAAGACTTCAAGAGCGTTCTTCCCCATGTGTGCGGGGAACCCAGTGATAACATGATAACCTGGACAAGCCCTCTTTTCTAGAATGGAGGCCGCCTCTCGAGCGAGGTTGCCCTATTGTTAAGCTATAATTGCGTCTCTTGAGTCGGTGTAAATGTAGAAACGCTCTGGGTCGGACAATGCCAGCGCAACCGCGATTTACTCTGCTATACCCGGAGTGGCCGCCTTTACCGAGGCGGAGGAGCGAAGCACCCCCCTCCCGTCTATAACCAACAACGCTAACATTCTACTGTTACCGTACTGCGCTGCGTCGACAAACATGAGGGAGTCAATGTCATTCCCGACTCTCTTCAGAATGGCTCGTGCATGGGCTTTGCGCACTTCATTTTTTTTTCGTAGCCAAAGATGTTACGAATAATAATAAATGCACTTAGCTTTCCATCTGTTCTTTTTGCCGCATGTCATAATCCGTGCTCTGTCGTACAATGTGGTGTGCCATTCTACCTTCTGATCTTTGTTGCACTGGCATGAGATGTGCCCATCTACTCTTCTTTCAGGGGCCTCCGGTGCCACCATCAGTGATCTCAACCGCTACATGGACCAAGTGCTCGGAAACGAAATGTTCGCTATGATACGACAGTACCAACTGGACCCTTTTCCGGTGACGCCTTACCATTCCAAACTGGGCGCGCCTGAAAAGCTAAGCGCAGAAATGTACGCCGTCAACATCACCGGTCTGAGACATATCCGGCGTCAAGGAGACTGTGTCAGGCCGAGATCATCGAGACCCTTTCAGACCAGCATTAGATGCAACGCAGTCATCGAAGACGTTGCCGTGAGCGCCACTTCTGACCTGACCTATAAAAGCAGCACCAAAATAAGCACGTACCGAGGCATTGGAACCCGGGCCAGCTTTGCCGCCATTCATGTGCACATCGAAGTAACGCACACGCTTAGTAAGCCGACAACGGTCAACACGACGTTGCTCAGCATACCTAAACCTCGTCTCTTTTTCGACTTACCCAAGAACGCGCACCTGGACAGTGTAATTCAGAACGGCTACGAGGAAGAACTCACTGGCCTCCTTCGGGTACCCCTCTCCGCGTTTTACCTTCCCAGCATTGCTACCGCTTGCCGGACCGTACCCTTCCCGCATCAGTGAGTAGTCCACGGCAGAAATGACATCTTTGTACTGAGAAGCCTGGTAGAGAGTTAGTAGCTACAGCTATACAGTACAAACACCTGCGTCGTTCGATTCATTTGCATTAGTCAGTTTACCTGCCTTCATAATGACGAAACACATTAGTAAAAAAAAACTTGATTTGGAATTTGAAGAACTCTAAGCTGAAAGAAGTATCGGCCAGGTGCGGCTTTCATAGAAAGAAAACTATCATAGTAGAAAAATGTTTCAAAACTCAACAAGTGCTAGAGGAATCATAAGACAAGCATGCAAATAAACAAATTACTTTCTCCTCCATTGTGTCCACTTTGCATACGATGCTGAGCACGAGATAAGTGATAAGGCCTCGATGACTTGGAAGTGACGTCGAGGCCTTGCTGCTTGGGTGTCGAAAATTTGGTGGCATTGATAGATTTAGGCCTTTTTTCTCCGAAGTTGCATACCCATATTTAAGCAAGAATATGGTTCTATTTCTGGTCTTGTGGCAAATATAGAACACGAAACAAGGAAGTAGGTGTGTAAGGACTCGTTTTTTTGTTGTCGATAATATTAGTAGATAATATTAGTATGAACTAACAGAAAATGATGCCAAGAAAAGTATAGGGGATGTTATCAGTAGTAATTTTATTCTAGATGGGGGAAAAAGTGGACGAAAAGATAACTTGCCGCTAGCCGAGACCGAACCGGTGACGTTCGCACAGTAACGCGCTCGAAGCTCTACTGGGCTACAGTGGCAGTCACCTCATATCGCACTTTGAGGAGTGTATATGTGCATGTAAAGCTGGGAGTATTAGTGTGCGCCACTAGATCATGGGAACTCTACATCACGTACTTACTCAAAGTGATTCTGTCGTTATGAATTTTATATGTAATATATGTCTTAATTCAACAATTTGTCAAACGTTCATGCAGCTGAAAATTATACGCCCTTAACCATTTACAGGGATAGCATAATGACCGTGGAGTCCCACCTACAGAAAGATTCGGTGAACGAACCACTGAACTGATTAAACAGCCGAGACATTAGTTTCTCATAGTGCCTATTGCACCGTATATATAACTGATTGATTCTATTTTAATAGTCTTCGTTTTCGATCTTCGCGAGTATAGTCTGACTGGCGCTCCACTCCTTTTGTGACAGGAGTCGGCCGACGGCGAGTGGTGAGCGGTAAAAAGAAACAGAATCGACTTAAGATAATGCTTGTATTATGCCATCTCTGTACGCATCCCGAGCTCGCATATCGATAAGCCTCAAAGACTATGCGCTTCAAATTCCCTGTGATTGTTCTTATCACAGACCGTGATCGCCAGGCAGAGAGATCTGTTCGGCGCAACTCAGGTGCGAGTTGGGGAAAAATGCATTTCACCTCTGCTTTATGGCACGAATTAAGACGTCCATGTAATAATAAAACATGCCTTTATGCTTATTTTATTTTGAAGAGGCCTTTGTCGTGATGACGATGATGATGATGATGATGATGATGATGATGATGATGTGCAACAGACAACGTCTAATTTGCAGCCGACAGGTCAGTATCACGCAGATCCTACTCTCCAGCCTTCTTATTTAAACTTTACCGAAATAAGTATGTGTTTTTTATCTTTCCTCTTTATTCTCCCGATAGTTTTTTAAACATAGCCAATCGTATCTTTGACAAAAAATTCGTGTTTCACATACACAGATCAACAGCGAACACTTTTTTTTTTGCAACATGTGGGTTCAAGTTTTATTAGCAACTTTCTTTGCTGTACCAAAACGACCAGTGCACTTCCTGTGACGATTGTAGCAGTAAGCTGACAACCCTGCACGTATGCTCAATCGTATTTGCCGATCTTTAGCTAACACTCTACGGCTCACTGCTAACTCGATATTGTCCATGCTATCTTATCAGTAGATGCTATAATCGCGTGAAACAACCTGCAACCATATCAGAGAACGAACTTGCGTCCTTTATAATGCTCATATTTGTTCTGAGGTCCTACGCGCAAAGCTTTTGTTCGTAAGGTATCTTCATAAAATCAAACGTGAGCAAGCTCATGCCAAAGAGGTCGGCTGTTAATGCCTTTGTATAATGACATTTTTGGGATGGCTGGCTCAGTCTCTCGTGTGCCTTAATCTGTTCGATTCCATGGCTGTGTTAGAGTCACTTTTATATATTTGAGGATGTTTGTGCAGGACAAAGCAGCCTATTCAATTTACACAGGTGCAGGCTCTTCATAAGCGTTCACAGAACCATTTCCCGCACTGCACACGCTTTCATATGAAAGACTCAATGTCCTCTAGGTCATAAAAATAGATCCTCGGCGGCCTTTCTCCGGCTCTTACCGAGCACCACATAACGCCAAGTCGCATGTGAACCGCAGGTGCTCGAGAAATGCGTGGCGGATCCATGGGCTGCAGGGAAGTGCCTGAGAAGGTGTGCGGCAAGGACGAGCTTTCGACTGCGCAACAGAGTTTGCTTCGGTTCAACTGTGCCCCACGAAAGGTCTTGCTTTCACTACCTGAACAAAGTAAAATATTCGTGGCAATAGTTGTGCCAGTTGTACAAGGCATATCTAAATAGAGAGTCGTAAATTGGTTGGGCTGTGGGGTTTACTGTCCCAAAGCTACACAGGCTACAAGAGACACGGTCGTGAAGAGCTCCGGGTAAACCTGCAGGGTCCTTAAACGAGCACTAACATTGGACAGTATACTCGTCCAGGGTAAGTCACCTCCATCGAATAGCTCCTATATTGTGACTATGATGGGACCCGAGGCTCTCGAGTCAGTAGTTGAGCACCATAACCATGCATTAAGGTTACTAAAGTGTTAGAATGATTACCAGTTGTGCGTGTTGGTATACCTTTATGATGGTTGTAAGGTCTGGCGTCACAGGCCATGGGAGCGAGTCTTCTCGGTCTTAAAAGGGCGCGCTTCCCAAAAAGCCTATTCTCGGGAGACGATAATCTCGGCGTAAGCGCGCCCCTTCCGGCAAGAATACCGCGGTCAGTCGCCGCTTCTAGCAACCAGCTAAATGGTCCCCGGACTGCGGATTGCCGGCGGGTGACGGGAGGACAGTGCATAGCCACCCATCCATCAGGAGTAGAGTCCGCGGGACGGCTGTCATGCTGGACAGCGTAGTCATCTCGCAGTAATGCAGGAGGCCCGCAGCCAAACGGCGCCACCATTGTGTGCGTTCGCACAGTTCGCGGAACGTTATGTGCAGGTCCGTCCTTTCGTCTCTCCCTTTCCGACCGAGCAGTCGAGTGCGGGAAGAAGAGAGCGAGAGGAGGGGATGGCAACAAGTGTGTTGGCTGTCCAATAAACGGACTAAATTGCTTTGGTTGGCCGTGAGGAGAATCGGGAGGGGCAACCGAGGTATTAAAACCTGGCTTCCGAGTGCTCGCAGGGGAGTCTGGTCGCAACAAAGAGTGCTCTGCACTATCGGCTCTGCCGAGGCAACATGCGACGGTTCCGACGGTCAAGTCTTGTAAATATGTACATAAGTTCCTGTATATAAAGACGAGTTGTTGTCACGTTTGAGATGTGCTGGCTTCCATCTCCAAACAAGCAGCAGCAGCCACGACAACACAAGACGGACACCGAGAAGCAACCAACCTTCCACTCCCTTCTGTAGCAACAGCCGCTACGCAGCTGGGAGAGCTCTGCTCAAGGGAATAGAGGGAGTGGGTAGAAGGCTGAGTTTTACTATGGTATTAGCGCGTAGTTGCACAGTGTCTTGTTTACTTTAAAAGTATTCATTTTCACCGTCATAATAAAGTATTGCAGTGCAGAAGATTTAGCACTCGTGTTGACGGAGCCAATGAACTTGACTACACTTGATTGAGTGCGTGGTACGCGCTCGTGATGCGTGAATGGATAGTGGCAATATATACACTCCCGAAAATTGATACCAGTGTGTGTTTCATGCATACGGGCATGGGAGCACTAGAGATGATGGGAGTAACACCTGTTGCGATCAGCTCACGTTTATCTTTGTTTCCTATATAACGATGTTGATTGATATGTGGGGTTTAACGTTCCAAAACCACCGTATAATTATGAGAGACGCCGTAGTGGAGGGCTCCGGAAATTTCGACTACCTGGGGTTCTTTAACGTGCACCCAAATCGGAAATGCAGGCGCCGCAGCCGGGATATAACGATGTAAAAACTTCCTGAAAGAGAAAAGCACTAGTTCCTGCTCAAGATATTTAAAATACTTACTTGTAATATCTCCAAAAGTGCTGGATCAGCTGCTTCAAAAAATTATCATCCTTTCTCTTGAACATGCGCGAACACATCTATCCTCAACTGCTTAAAATAAAACAGTTAACAATATGCTCTGCACGTCTGCGCCAAATAACAGCCTCCATTCTAGAAGACTCGTATACGAACTTCATAAGTCACTATGTGCGCAAAGGCAGTACAAGTGCGGTAGTCTTTTTTTTTTCTTTTTCGCAGAGCCCATGGCACAGTGTTCTATTCACATAGATTACATGTACGGCATCATTGATATCTGTTGATTAAATACTATATTGGCGCTGCAGCACATTTTACAAAATTAGCAACTATCTATTCTTGTTATTGTGGGAGACTCCCCCCGAGCTGCGAGCTCGTTGTCCAATGCTTGTGTCATATCAGCTCACGTATACGTCAAGTACCTAAAGTGCCCATTGATTTATATCAGAGAGAAGAATAGCGATGCTTCGATGGATGTGATGTTTCACGGTGCGTCGTCCCTTCATTTTTCTTTTATTTATTTGTTTTTGCTTTTGCCTTCCCTAATTTTCTCCGCGATTCAAGCAGATGGGCATGGTGTCTGTTTTAGAAGACATTCGCTGAACTGCTTTTTTTCTGTTTGTGTAGGTTTTATGTTGCATAACTACAACACAACACCGCAATAATAATAATAATAATAATAATAATAATAATAATAATAATAATAATAATAATAATAATAATAATAATAATAATAATAATAATAATAATAATAATAATAATAATAACACAGACCGATATAGAAAGTTTATGAATGATTCATATGAAATTTTATGCCCACATAATGCATCCTGGCATATTGTTATTATTCGTTTCGAATCGGAATGGCCACCAGCCCAGCATGTGACAACTGTAGCTGCGCAAATACACTCGCCCATCTTCTCTGTGAGTGACCTCCCTTCAGTGCGCCAAGAAAAGGAGGAGACTGGCCGAGATCTTCGTGGAACGCAAGGCATTGGGAGCGCTTTCTCACTTCTGGCGCGCAACTGGTCTCAAAGATGGAGTCTAAGCAGTGTCTTTTATCGTAGTATTGCTCGCCTTTTTACAGCGAAAGCTGTTATGTGATCGAAACTCGGGTCACGCGCTGCCTAGCACCAATGACACAGTAGGGCTCAAACCCGGGTCGGCTTGGTGCCGGACCAGTATTCTACCACGAAGCCACGTCGGTGCTTGGGACTTGTTGGCAAACTTGCTTTAAGTAGGTTTGATGTAGGGAAAGAAATAGCGTTAATACGACTTATAAAGTGTTTTAAAACAGCGAAAGAACAACCAGTCGTCGCACAATGCGAATAGCGTAACGAGTGGGTCGTCCAATGCTCCAACCCATTACAAAAGCTTGTTCTTGTTTCCCTATTAACTGTGGCGGATACCCGCTTCAGGCACAATTCCTCAACGTCGTCAGCCACTGCATGAACAATTGGCACAAGATTCCTTGCAGATGTTAAATGGATACCCCGCTTCCAAAAAAAATGACGAAAGATGGCATAGCGAAGGCTGGCGTACTACCTTAAAATTTTTATCGTTAAGGACGTAGTGGGTATCAAGCAAATGTGCTTGCAGCAGTTACACAATGAGTGTTTAAAAAAGGCCCTGAAAGGCCGCTCTTCTAGCTTTCGCTGTGACTGTGCTGCACCTTCCGCGCAGGCCTGGCGGCATTTTTTCTTGGTCTCATTTTTGTAACATACTCCTCTTACCCCTTCCTCCAGCACAGGGTAGCCAGCAGGTACGAGAACAGGCTAAGCTCTGTTTGCTTCCTTTCCTTCTCCTCCTTGCTATGGCACAAGTAAATGTGCATGAACGATTTTATTTGTTACTGCCGGACTAAATACTGTCCTATTACTGAATTTGCTTTAAATTGAATGTGCTAGAGACTTCAAACAAACTAACGAAAATCACTAACATGACTTTAAAAACATTTCAGGAATATTTTACAGATGCTGTTCAATATTTTCGTGCTGCATGGACAACTAAATTTGTCAGCAAGAATGTTCAGTCCTTCGTGGCGCTCAGCTTTACAGCACATTTGCAGACATTATTCACTTGTTATGTCCGCGATAAATCAGATACAAGCGTCATCCACAGCGACACCACACACTTCATCAATTTCACTGCTATGACCGGAACGGGGGCGACATCGGTCATGTTTATAGAGAATTCAGTACTTTAACTGTATTATTAAACTGCTCCGCGCAAATAGTAGACAAGGCACAGACAAAAGACAGAGATTAGCACTGGTCCTAATTCTATGATTGTGTGCGTCCTTGCTTTTCTCTCTCTCTCTCTCTCTCTGTATATATATATATATATATATATATATATATATATATATATATATATATATATATATATATATATATATATATATATATATATATATATATATATATATATAAATAGTAGACAAGGCACAGACAAAAGACAGAGATTAGCACTGGTCCTAATTCTATGATTGTGTGCGTCCTTGCTTTTCTCTCTCTCTCTCTCTCTCTGTATATATATATATATATATATATATATATATATATATATATATATATATTGCCGCGTGCATAGCTGCATTTAGCGGTGAGATAGCGACGACAACGAAGAACACGGATTTGCTCGAGAGGCGCAGCGCAGCAGAGTGAAGAAGACGACAATCTTAGCGGCCTTCTTGGAGAGCGTCTCTAGAAGTTCCACTGTCCGTGTTTTTAAATGAACCCCCTGTAATTGATAACCCGCGACAATATATATATATATAGGGCGGAGCAGTTTAACGATGTAATACCTACGAGCCCAATCCCACACATTTTTCCTTTATTTTCACTCTAGCCGTCACAAATGGCATCATTGTTTTGTCACAGATTTAGTGATGTAGGGATGACAAGGCGCCTCGCAAAAGTCACTGATGCCCATTTTCGGAGGGTATTTCAGCGGCTATCTACGAAAGCGCTGGTTGTATTCCCGTATAACAGCGGCCACATTTGGGGAGCTGAAGTGTAAAAGCTATAAAAGCGCCCGTGTAGCTCGATTCATACGCGAATAAAATGTACCCAATCGGTGGAGCAATACAGAGTCTGGAACTGATGCGTGCTTCATGCTCGTATCATGGCTTTAAGATTGAAAAAAAAAAATGGCCGCGTATCGGCGTCCATGCTTCGGTGGCAAAGATTGTCGAAATACGATAGTCATCCGTCTGGAGAGAAAGAATAAAGCGTTCATTTTACGTTCTGCTCAAGAAAATAGGTGAGTAGGCAGTGCGTGAGATATGCACGCCATCTGGCAGTAATATAAAAGAAACAAAAGTTTCTCGAGAACGCAGAGCCATTGATAGGTGGTAGCATCGTGTCAGTATAGTGAAGTGTAGGAAACGCCCGCTTTTTCGTTCATATCGTCGCATCGTAAGCGCAGCGTAATAAGCGCTGCGGTCTTTAGAATTACGTTTCTATGCATTTTAGAAATAAAGAAACACACTACCTATTACTCACGCATTGATGTTTGCTTAAAATACGCGTAATACGTGTTTTTTGATTGACAATGTCCATAAGGGTGAACGCATTAAGCAGATCAGGATTGCTGGTAGCTGAGAAAGTGCCTAAATTTTCGCCGGTTCGCTGGATCATGCGACCGACAGACGAACAGAAAGACACAGACTGAAAACTATTCGCCCCCTCCCCCAAAAAATCCTCCTGTGCTGTGACCCGCGTAGGGAAGCTTTCCGGATGGCCGTAGGAATTGATGAGTTGTCGATGAGTATGTGACCTCCGGGACTAGGTGCCTTCAGGTACCCACTCCTCTTCTTTTTTGACAATGGAAAGTACCCCAAGAAAGTTTATCATCTTTAAAAACTTATACTGAATACCCGACCACTTGGTGTTGATGCCTGACTAGATGAGTATCTAGTCGGGTAGATGTTACTGCAATGCAAACAGCGCGAAAGTGGGACGGAAAGTGAGAAGTAGGCAGCACTGCACAGTTGTAGCTTTTTACCCTCCGTCCCAATTTTTCGCCGTTTTCATCGCAATACAATTTAATTCACTGATATAATGTATTGTGAAGCAAGCTAGTAATGTTCATAAACGTGGTGGTCAAGTAAGCTTCGTGCAGATACGTACCAGTCATTGGCATATCCAGGGGGTAGAGGCCAACCCCTTCCCCAGAAATTTTCCCTTTTCATATGTGTTCACATAAACTCATACCATATTTTACTTTAGCAGTTGCATCCCGTCAACCTTTATGCAGAAATAACAATGGCGTTTGTCGTTTTTATCAGACTCAGAGCATAACAAACGATCATAAAATATAGACAAAACACAGAAAAGATTTATTGGTAACCAAAATTGCCGATATCATCAATGTTTATGCATGCATGTATAGCAGGGCAGTCATGCATGCATGTATATGCGTGCATGTATAGAAGGGCTTCAGCTTCAAAGCGTGATGTCTGCTCTCAGAAGTCGTTTTTCTGCTTCAAGGCTTAGGCATAGGCTCGTGCGACAGAGAGCGGTCCAGGGCAACCTTGTAACTGCTGTAGAAAGTACTGTAGACTACACCAGCGATGTTAGCGCGGTAGTCTTCGTTGATGCTACTCAGGTAAGGGTTCAGTGGTCCAAGACCCGACCACTTGGTGTCGAGGTCACCCAGACCCGTAATCTGGAAAGAGCGCAGTACGGCCGGCTTTCCTGGTGCCGCGGTGGCCTCCATGTGGGCGTAGCACGTGCCCACTCGCGACTCAACGCGCGCGCGCAGTTCTGGCACTACGCCGTACTTGACGCGCGCGTCGTATATGATGTCCAGGTCGTCAATGAGCAGGTTGCATGTGACCGTGATGTTGCCGTTAAGCCAGCCGGGGGCCGTGCAGTCACCGAAACGGTTGACGCGCGATAGACCACGTAGAGTGCCGTTTACAAATTTGGCGTGGCCGTGGACGGGAATTCCCAGGATGCTGTCCTTGAAGTCTGTCTCAAATGGTGGCAGATGGAAAGGGTCCAGGTCTAGGAAGCGAACTTGCGCAATCATGTCTGTCAGCAGGATGCGATCCATGTAGAAGTTCGATTCTTTTGGATTCCGCACGAACACTTCTGTGTCAAGAGAAGATACACACATCAAATGGCAGATTGGGACATTGATCAGCACAGAAACAAACATGCTACCACGAAAACAAGGAGGAAAACCATCTACGTGCCTTCAGCTATTCGAAGTGAAATGGAATTTCGTCCAGTTTTATTAGAGCTCAGTAGGCACTGTTTCGTACATGAATTTTCATAGAAGCATACCTAACCAAAATGGCGTTAATGTACTAATACTGCTTAGTGTCACTACCTTACTCTACAGATGGACATTTATACATGAGAAGTAACATTTGGCGCGTATTCAGGTGAGTTATTTTCATAGATTGTGCCTGTTGGCATTTTATCATAGAATCGAAAGTTGGGCTAGTTGCATATGCATGGTATAACTGTCAGTTCAAGTGCACGAATAAGCAGAAAGGAAGAGTGGACAAGCGCTTGTCCTCTCTTCCTTTCTGCTTATTCGTGCGCTTGAACTGACAGTTATACCATGTTCTTAACATATAGTCCACATATGTGGATTAAGACATTAAAAAAAGCTACATTGATTCAGTGAAATCGCTTGTGTATAGAGACACATAAGTAGCTAATCGCGAAAGTAAAACAGAATACAGAAACAAAGAAGAAGGCAAGTAACGGGACCGGCCGATCATGGTTCGGGCTTTCTTTCTCCTGGTCGTGTTGCGTTAAGCTTCTGCGTTAAGAAAATATGGCAGCACAGCGATGCTAGTGTACCACAGGCAACATCCATGATTAACGATATCGCCTGCTTATGAGGGGCTGCCCATGTGCCTGCAATGCCGACTCTTGCGTACTCTCGAAAATGTCCAGCATGTAGGTATAAGAATCGAACCTTTCAAGGCCTGAACATGGTGACATAAAAACACCTGTTTTACTCCTGCGCACGTCTGTGGTAACATATGCGAACTATTCAAGAAGTTGGGCGTCGTCCTTCACGTTACATTTTTGATCATCATCTGTTTCCTATTAAGCATAGAGAAAAAAACGCCTCCAAAGGGAATGTAAGCCAGGGACGACAAATTCCCTTTTTGATAACCCCATGAATTTGACACAGTCTGTGCATGAACAGGTGGGAGATTCGGGAGAGTTGTATAAAAGGAGGAACTGAAAGCCCCAGTAGCCATAGCTGTCCCTGCAAGAATGTAGCTCTACTGCTGAGCATCAACAAAGATGGTATACTACGAATTCAGTGGTATTCACGAACCTCCATTGGGCTGTACAGCCTCTGAAAAAGAAGAAAACAGTGAAAACTGAAATTAGTGCAAACTTCGCAGACATGAGTTACTTTTAGCGCACCTGTTGCTCGCTATAAGCCATCAACACTTCTCATAAAGAGGCAATCATAAACATGAGCAATCGTTTTGACAGATATATGTCTTCGACTTATTTTTGTTAAAGATAGGTCGAAGACAGACTGAGGCTTCCCTTGCTTACCGGCTGTTGACCACTTTAAATCTCCTGCAAACCTTTTGTCTTTATGCTTTGAACCAGTGTCCCACAGCGTACAGTAGGTCACGCAGAATAACTTAGCGCGACTACTTAATGTCGAAACTACCGCATAGGCTTGTCCCGCAATCTAACTTCGTCGTTTTAAGGCTAAAGAAGTTCAAATTATACAGTAGAATACAGGAAGACTCGAAGGGACTAACGGAAGTAGAAAAAAAGAAGAATCAGGAGCCAACATGGCAACAAATGCATGAGCCCCGTGGTAACAGAACTGGCACCAGGAATGTACACCTCCCGATAACTGTTCACCACTGGAAGCTTAAAAGAAGGAGAATGGGGAGGAGAGGAGGTCACGAAGACTGAAAGTGTAGTATACCCCAATCAGGACACCAGAGAAATTAGGCAACAAATATTCACAAGGGTTCCAGTGCAATGATTCACCTAGGGATTCTTGGCTGTATCTTTATTTCTGCCAACAATATTTTTCTTACCAATCAATGACAAGAAACGGGAAATGAAGTGAATCGACTCGGCATCACTATAATGTGAAATAACTTCGATATTGTAGTTAGCTGGTTGATCTCCTTTTTTAAGCACGACATAATCATTTTTATGCTGCTACAAACATCAAAGGGGATAGCACTGCCGTCATTTTTATGAAAGGAAAGAGATAAAAAACATTTATTCATGCAGGCCTAAATGAACATCATCTCTTGGGTGGAGTCATATCGGTGTCTCACAACTGCAAAAAGCGATAAAAAAAAAGCAAACTACAAGCTGAGCAGGCAATCATGGTATGACACCGCCATTTCCTCATTTTCGCCACTGCACCGCGTCAGATATGCGCAGTTCAAGGCTCTTTGCCACGCGCTCATGTGTTACCTTTCATAAGATTGGAGGCTACAGTCTAGTGATAAAGTTTTTTAGAAGACATTGGTCATTCAACAGAAGTAAACGAAATAATTGCGAAGTTAGCGCGAGTTATTCAACAAGGGGTTGACAAACTCACACGGTTCCTTATGCATTCAACTAAGACGCCAAGACAATTTTTTGCTCTCCTCGGTTGATATAATCATTCTACCCCGCCACTCTAAGGATGCCTTCAGCACCTGACGCTTTCTGCACTGCCTCCAGGATTGGCCCACCTTTGACGAAGTGACAATGCGATGCGATAAAGTCATCAGGTCACGTCAGTAATGTGACGTCAGAGTGACGCCATAAATTTTGTCAAACTGTGACATAATGATGACGTCAACATGTTATGATTATTTTTACGTCACACGTGTTTAAGACACTGCCGACAGTAAATTTTCTTGTTTGATGAGGTATAGAAGAATTTAAAAGTATGAAACATAGCTTTATGAGTTATGACGCATGTATTGGCACTGAATCTGGTCTTGACATGTACACCATGACATCATTCTGGTTTATCGTCATGATTAAGTCAATCATTTTGCGTACTTAGATTTAGGTGCTCGATTAAGAACATTATGTGATCGAAGCCATTGACTTTGGCGTTCCGAATAATCATATCGTTTCTTTTGGAGGTAAAACCCCAACAATTGGTTTTACAGTCCCACGCCCAATAATGCCTTTTTCTCGTGCGCCACACAAGAACCGCAGCTAATGCGCCGCAGGTAATCAATGGAACAGTGCCACGTCAGCGACTTTGTAAAGACAGAACGACATCCTGATAAACGACAGGCCAAAGCTGGAGTGCACGTCGAGACACAGTGGTTCGCTTGTTTGATCGCCAGTATGCGAATGTAGTTTTGTGGGAAGTACTTCTAAAGAATTTAAAACCTTGGTGCATAAAGAAAAAAAAATGATGAGTTACGTCATTTTTTCGTATATCAGAA
The DNA here is from genome assembly GCF_043290135.1 of Rhipicephalus microplus. NCBI lineage: Eukaryota > Metazoa > Arthropoda > Arachnida > Ixodida > Ixodidae > Rhipicephalus > Rhipicephalus microplus. Next base: position 78,865,945 of record NC_134710.1, read on the forward strand.
GCTCTCGTTGAAGCTCGGAATAAAGTACCGCATATTGAAGATATTCTTATGAAAGAGTGAGATAAAGCTTTTCTGCACACACTCAAGTTTTTGTTTAATGCCATCCTCAAAAGAGTACACTTGAAAGCTTACATAACTGATTTTGGTTTCAGAAACAAAGCGCAGAAGTATTCCCATCGCCCAACAGCCTACGGAAAATATGGCGTCGGCAGGGGCGTCGGCAGAAAGTTTTTCGTGGGTAAGGGGCACCTACCTGATTTCGGGAGAGGGGGGCACCCCCTTGAAATGGTCATTTTTTCACTTTGCATGTCATGAAGAAAAAAAAATTTAAGAGGGGGGAGGGGGAGGCACGGGCCCAGTATGCCACGCCCTATCTACGCCCCTGGGCGTTGGTGACATCACGACGTACGACATCTTGCATCAAATTTAACTCGGTTAAGATTTGTCATAGCTATCCAGATACTTGAGACCCACCGAGAGGTTTAACTGCGGGATGACATTCTCGGTCAGTTCTCACTTTTTGCTACTGCTGCGCATGTAAAGTATACAGCTGATGCATGGCAGGTTAAATCGCACCAAGCGCAACTCAGAGGCATTAGTTACATCATCCAGTCAACTATTTAATCCTGGGAATGCAACAGACTAGTAATTCTTATGTGCAGCCCCTAAGAAGAGGGCTGGGACTACACGATCACTACGTCAATTGAGCCCCACCCAGTGTATTTCTCAGGATTTATATGCGTGTTCTCGGGAAAAATCACTTTTGGCCTAGTATATGCTGTCCTAAATGTTTGCTGTAACGTCCGTTAAAAGTAAAAGGTGAATGCTTACGTAGTCGAAGTGGAGCCAAGCACAGGAGGAAACACAGGACTGCGTTCATCTTGCCGACTGGACGTGGAGCACACTGTTGCGCCGCAGCGAGCCGCTGACTGAGAAAGAAGCAGGCTTCCGGCCGTAGCTGAAGGAAGGCTCAGGTAGTCCTTGCGCATCCGGTGTCAACATGATGCGAGCCGTGAATCTACTCCGCGGGAGGAATTGTACGTGCGCGCCGCGCAGAACAATGTTTCGTTCGTTCAGAGATTGTGGTTGGACTGAGGTTCTTCACAGGACACGGCACTTTTAGGCGCGAAGTGGGAAACCTGTAGTTATAGCTGATATTCTTGGTTTTCAGGCAGCCGAAAAACGCGAAGAAAGATAGAATTCTCACTGCATATCTCACAGGAGGAATGAAGCCTTGAGGAGCCGCCAAGAAATACTGTGGACCCCAAGAAGACAGACCGTATATAGGCTGCTGTTAGTTGTGTAGCGAACTGGTGTCCTTACATTCTTATACACTCACTCATAAAGTCCGCAAGCTTTTCGTCATATGACAATTAGTAGTCTTCCGCTAACGCGTCTGCTTAGTGGTTATGGTGCGCTCTGGCAAACAGGAGGTGGCGGATTCGAGTCCGTCTTCGATGGCTACATTAAAAGGAGGTCCCTGTAATAACGCCTCTCTACATAGATTTTCGTCAAAGTAATCGAACAGTTCGAAGCACTGGATATTAAGCGCGATAGAATCCCCAGCGCTGTTTGAATTCTTTCAGTAATAACCAACCCCCGCCCTCCAACTTAGCAAACAGCTTGGCTTAGCTAGAGCTTATAGTCAGTGCAAGCTAAAGAGCTCCAGCTGGCGTCTTTGACGGGGAGGAACAGAAAGAATAAAGTCAGTATTTACTCTTTTTGTCCTCACCCACTTCCGCTTCCTTCCTAAACAAAGGTATTTTTGTTATATAATACTCATAAGCTATTTTGCCATATTTCGGGAGGGAATATTCTGAAACTAGACTCATTTTGGAAAATATTTTCCAGTGGATGCGCTTTTTGAACTTACTGGCGACACTTCGTAATTCATGATAGGTTTTGTGATGGAATATACTTATGGTTTATTGAAATTTTGCTACAAAAAAGCTCGTTAATCTGAACTAAAAAGCAACAATAAAATTGCTTAAATCAAGCAGAGTTTGAATCTGCGGGTCGGCGCTAAAACAAATGGACATCGTGCCACACTACACAGAAAGAACTCAAAGACCCACTTATAGACTTGTTATGACGAACAAAGGGCTACTAAACGTTTGCGGTGGGTGATTTTTTTTAAGGTCATGGAGCTCTAACAGTAAAAATAATTATTCGTCAGTCAGTGATATGCCAGAAAGCAGTGGCGTAGCCAGCGGGTGGCACACCAAGCCCATTCCCCCTCCCCCCGAATTTTTTCGGCCATAGCATACATAGCGCAAAATGACCGTATACCTGTCCGACCCCCCACCCCATTTCAGTTTAAGGAGGTGCCCACCGACATGCAACAATGTGAGCAGTGAGCCTCGTGCAATATTTGACGCTTCTATGCTCCGAAACACGTTTATTTACATGGGGGAGTTAAAAAAGGCCCTGCAACACTTTTCGAGCATGGCCAGAAAACGCGGCCGATCAGCAGTCAAAGCTCCTGAGAAAACGCGTGCAAAATAATATAGTGCAGCACGTGGCCTGGAATTTTCAGTAAATTTTCATAGTCAGTTTAAAATCGCGTCCTCTTCTCTCTACTTATGGCGCTACGGGTTCAAGATCACTACGTCATAGACCTAGTGTCAGCCATTAGCTGATTTGAGCCTGCCGCGCTTTGTCGTTACTGGGGCCGCCGCGGTAGGCCGCGGCTTGTCTACGCAGGTGCGCACAATCACAATAAAAAGCCGCGCATTCGAAAGAAAAAAGGAAAAAGTGCTCAAGGTGACGAGGAGCGCATGACGTATTTTCTTCCTCCGTGCCATCCCTCCTTGATCGATGTATACTGCGCTGTAGAAAACATGAATCGCCATCTGGCCCAACTGTCCGCTTTGATCGCTCCTTGACTATAGCTTTCATGGTGGACATCGGGACGACAGAAAAGAGAATGCGTAGTAACTCTGCTCGTACTAAGCAAAATCTGAAAGCTTTCTGCATTAAATTTGTGAGGCAATAAGCGGTTTTAGTGAATCCATTCTATGGCTACCTAGAAAAGTGTTTCAGGTGCCCTCAATCAAAATTAAATATAATCAGTAATTGGCATTTGCTTGAGCTTCTTCTGTCATGAATCTATGAGTATCGTTTCCGGATTTCCTAATAGCTACATCGCATCATCGGAAACATTATCTGCTGAGAAATACTGCTGTTTCGTTCTGTTTCGCTGTTTTGAATCTCTGGTAAATTTGGTTTGGTTTGGTTTTCGCAACACACTGTGGTCACTTTGGCATGACTTCCGCGAGCAGCAGTGAAAATCAGGGGCTCCCAGTTCGAATTAACCGTTTTGGATACCGACGCGTGTGAATAATCAGGTGTTTTTCCCCTTACAGTATATAGGTCTGATTATAAGTACACCAGGCTGGCTTCAGCATTTCACTATGATCATTCACGTATGCATTGTCACTCAAGTGCCACTTGAAAAGAATCTGCCTATACTTCCGTAGTTTCCCCTGCGACTGTGCGACGGCACAGTGAAATCCACTGTTATGAAATACACGACGTCTTATTAGTACCCCTTTATTCCGGTGCATTCAATTCTGAGCACGATGATGAATTTACCTGTTCCATACTACCCGGAGAACGCTGCTGCTGCTGTGATAAATGTAGATTGCCTACTAAACTTGCCAACCTGTTTTGAGCGTTTAGTTTTGTTTGTCGCGTGAAGAGAATTGAGGAGAAAAGGAAAAGTACGAATTTCACCCAAACAAAAAAAAAAGCAAAGAAAAAGGCAGCTCAGATACCTATTCTACATTCAATACCCTTCGCATTATCCTAAAACGAACAAACTAAAAAAAGACGAAATATGTATGCGCCGTCTTGAGCGACACATTGTTCATAATAAGAAATTGAGCTTAAGACTGACGGAGTCCAGAAAAAACGAAGATAGGTGTTTTTACGTAATTAGCACAAGGAAAGCAGCACAATGCACAAGAAATTAAGTTCAGCACAGATGATAATGGTGTGAGGTCCAAAGGCACTCGTGCCGTGTTCATCGTCTATTTTGCCCATTCTTACTAGTAAAAATTTTGAATATGTACAATTTGTCGCACAACACGCGTCACTTATGCTTTAACAGTGGAGCTGCTCAAGGGCTGGGCCTGCTGACCGATAGTCCGTGCGAGGCTGCGTCAAGTGGCAGGTGTTCTCTGGCTGCGTCTCTAACGTTCCGGTTCTTACATACGCTTATAGATGGCGTAACTGTCTTGCTCATGGACGAAGTGGTATTTCTTGGTAGCGTTGGCCCGAGAGGCACACCGGAGAAGCGGCAACAGTTGCCAGAGCATCTTGGACACGGAGAGAAGGAGAGGTGCAAGGGAAACGACGTAACCAGCTATGGGTTTGAAAGAGGGGGTTAATGTGCCTTCTGAATAAAAGAAATCGTAGAACAAAACGGCATAATGACAGACAGGTACACAGGACTGTGTCCCTTGCGTCTGTTTTCGCCACAATTTTTTCTTGGAAATCATGAACCAACCAGTACAAAGAAACGTTTCTCTAAAGTCTACGTTCGCCACACCCTTTCGGAAGATGGGCAAGGCTTCTCGTACTTTCGACGAAGCGGCAACGCAAGTTGGCACGGGAGAATTTCGCTGCTGCGACGGCTTTTTACAAAATCAATCCAAATCGCTATATTTCGACAGCTTTCACTGAGTGGAACCAGTTTTCTTTTTTCCTACGGGAGAGGGACGGGGTAATTCAGGGTAATTCCGCTACTTGTCCAGGTGTGCGCAAGCGATCACACGGAAATAGCCGCGCATTCAAAGAAAAAAAGTGCTCAAGGTCACAAGGCGTGGTAGTTTGTCTTGCCACCCCTCCCTGCTAAGCTTCCAGTGCTTTCGTCGGGATGAGAGAAGAGATAATGCAATTGCAGCATGTGATAAACCTTTGTAACTCCACTCGCACTGGACGGATATTGAAACTTTTTGCAGCGTTGAATTCGCGAAGCAATAAGCTCTTCTAGTGAATTCATTCTATGGTTACTTGAAAAAGTGTTTCAGGGTTCCTTTAACGCATTTTGTTCGACAGGTGTCAGGACAAAAACGAGCCCATTCGGTGATAATAGCGCGCGCTGGTCCAATCTCCTGTGTGCGTGTGTGTGTGCGTGTGTATGTAACAAAACATAATAATGACTATGCACTTAGCGGTTGAAGGGTGCACTGAGGGCCGGATTTCACTATCGCGTTCAACTCTTAAAGGCGAAGCGTAATGTTCCCCCAATTCCCCCCCCCCCCCCAAAAGTATTATATTTCTTAAGTATCAATTCCTTTTTTATCGTATACCTAAATTATACTGTCATTTCGCTTGAGACACTACAACACTTACTAACATCAATTTCCTCCATTGAACGTAGAAAAAAAATGTACGTCGTGTTCTAAATTACTTAAGGCCAACGAGTCCCCTTTTCTAAAAACTAAATTTGCTAGAAATGCCCAACATTTACGAAAATATATTGATCCGTTATAAGGAGAGTATTCAAAGAAACAGCCACGCCCCAAAATGTATTCACAGGTTAATGCGAAAACATAAAACCAAAACGTGAAGCTCCAAAATGCGGGAACTACCAAAGTCCAGAACAAGTTATACCTATCAGATGCTATGTTCATAATTTATGTGTCATTTAATCACCAGAAACATTATATAACAATTCCTGATACATTGTAATAATAAATGAACATGTATGTTACTGCAAACACCGATGTAGCAGTGTGGTGTATTTCTTTTACACAAATTCTCTTTCCATTTCTACTATGTACTATGGCTATCAAGTTTTGTATTTTCACTGGAATGAAATCTTTTGTATTTTGCATCATAAAAACCTATGCAATGAAAAGTTTTCTTTTTTCGTTCATCTTGATTTCTCTGTTTATTATTTTTGCTTGGGTTGCTTTCAAGCTTTTCAATCTGTATCGATGGAAAGTACAATTTATCAGTCTGTAATTGCAGAGTTGTGAGTGTGGCCATCATATGATTGCTTACAGGTTGTTTCAAGAGATGTGTGCAATATTCTTTAAAAGTCAGGAAAAGGCGCTATTTGCTCACTGTCTTCACAGTTGCTTTTGTATTGTGGCAGGTATCATAACAGGGTTGAAGACATCATTTGTAACAGTATTTAGCAAACTTAAGGTAATACATTTTTGACTAGTGATGTTAGGCAGTTAAGTGAAATGGGAGAATTGAAGTCCTTCATTCGAAGATTTAATTGCCGCTTTAAGATTTTGGAAAAGGGACCTCTAGTAATAACAGCGAAATAACTAAGTTCTCCAACATTATGCGGCGAAACCGAAACCGAAACGCGAAAGAGCGCAACTGCTTTATTCGTCTGAGACGTCCGAAATGAGGGAGCTTTGTTATATCAACCATCAACCCGCTTCGTTGTGCGCGTGTGCGTGCTGTACTTGCAATTACAGTACGTATGATGCACATTCGATAACGAAAGGAGAAGAACTGCACCCCCATAACCACTGTTTTGAATAGTGACGTCTTTGTAGTCATCTGCTTGTAGCGCTCATCGGTCCCTTGGTTTCGGTTTCGCCGCAGGATCTCGGAAAATTTCATTAATTCGCAGATAATACTAGAAGCCGCTTTTCCGAAATCTCAAAGTGGCAATGGGTTCTTCGCATAAAGGACTTCAATTCTCCTATTTGAGTTAACTGCCTACCTTGACTAATGAAAATGGTAAATAATTTAACTTTCTTGATTACTCTTAGAAATGATGTCTTTAACTCTCCTAAAATACCTGCCGCAATAGAAAAAGCACCCGGAAGACAGCGAGAAAATAGCGCGTTTTGCTGATTTTTAAAGAGTATTAGACACATTTATTGAAACGCCCCATATTTTAGTGTTCAACTGCTTCTCCTATTTGTTGTTTGGCCTCTGCCCCGAAAAATGGGCCCATGGACAACGTCAAGCCTTGTTGGATTTGTGTCCATGGTCTTCAAGAGTGTTTGTATGAATCTACGTTGAAATAAATTTGATGCGATTTGATGTTAATAAAGTAAATAGTAAACGTTGTGTATATGTGCGCAGATATATATATATATATATATATATATATATATATATATAAATATAAATATAAATATATATATATATATATATATATATATATATATATATATATATATATATATATATATATATATATATATATATATATATATATATATATATATATATATATATATATATATATATATATATATATATATATATATATATATATATATATATATATATATAAATGAGCGAGACAGACACAACACCGATTCATCGGGCAAGCTGTTCTATTCTGCCTCTTCTTCCTCGCTTTCCTGCCCATGGCCCACAGCTGCCACGCCGCTCTTCGTTACATTCGGCCACACTGCGGACCTGACAAAGAAAAAAAAGAAATTACAGTTCATTGCACCTGCAGCGGTCCGACTGCTTTTTTCAAGCGCGACACGTGCACGGCAAAGTTGCTTGTTTTGCGTTTATCGAGAGTGAATTTCACATTTGAGGTGTTCACACGCCAGGTATTTTCTCCTACACGCTGAGTAATTATGAATGGCCCGTCAAACTTAGGAAGTAGCTTCTTGCCAGGCCCGCTGGTGCCCCTTTGCACCCAGACCTCGTCACCGATGTTGTAGCAGGAGCGGGTTTACGGCGCCTGTCATAGTGGCGCTTTTGATTTTCTTGTGGGTGGGTGGCTTTCTTGATCGCCTTAGTTTGGATCTTCTCACAGGCCGCTTTGCGATCGTTGGCACGTGGAATTATAATGGGAGCATCCAAACTAAGGATCGCTTTCAGCTGTGGTAGTTTCCCATAAACAATTTCGTAGGGCGTTTCCCAGTAGACGTCTGCAGTGCCGTGTTAATCGCAAAAGCAGCTGACGGAAGGTGGACGTTCAGTCGGCCTTTCCTTTTTTTCCCTGCCTTCATATATGGAGCGAGTCATGCCTAGATGCTCTGGTTAGTTCTCCCAGTAAGGCCATTTGCTTGAGGATGAAACGCAGATGCGAAGTGGTGCTGCACACGTGCCGTGCAGAGGTACTTTTTCAGTTCCCCGCTACGAAACGTTGTAGCCCGATAATATATTAACTTTTTTGGTAACCCATGTCTCCAATAAAATCGGTGCTTGAGAAAGTCGATTAGGTAAGTGGATGCAAGAGATGGCACGGCCTCAACTTCCACGTATTTTGACAGGTAGTCTACTGCTACAATGACATAACGATTTCCCGCAGTGGTGGTGGGTAGAGGTCCCATGTAATCAATGCCAATCGTGTGGAAAATTGTTTCGGGTATCTGGATTGGTATTAGTAATCCAGGTTGACACCCAGGCAGTCGCTTAAACTGCTGACAAATTTTGCAACTGGCGACATAAGAACGGACGCTACTTTGCATCTTCGGCCACCAAAAACGTTCTTGTAGTTTCCGGAGCGTGGCTCGTTGGCCGGTGTGTCCGCCTTCTGGGGAGTCGTGAATGGCTCGTAATATTTCTGACCTGTGGGATTTCGGGATCACCAGGAGGTAACGTTCTTCGGATCGGTTCGCTCGCCAGTGATGCCGGTACAATGCGGCATTGCGCATCACAAAATTACTGTGATTTCCCTTGTCAGTGATAGATGCAATAATGGATGCCAAATCTTTATCCTCCTGTTGGGCTTGGCATATATCCATCTGGGTGAAAAAAAATGTGGGTTTGCCTGGTTTGTTGAGCGCAGTCAAGGGGGTTCCAAGAGAGTGCATCGGCGACGTTGTTTAGCACCCCGGCGCGGTGGCGCACGTAAAAATCGTGTTCTTGCAGTGTGATTATCCACCGGGCAAATTTGTGCTTAATTTGCTGCTTGGAGAACATCCATGCTATAGCAGCATTATCAGTCACAACAGTGAATTTACGCCCGAAAAGATAATGTCGAAACTTATCATCGACGCTCCATACCACTGCAAGACATTCAAGCTCGTTGGAGTGATAGTGGCGCTCGGTGTCTGAAAGTTTTCGGCTGGCATAAGCGACCACGTGTTTCACGCCATCTGAATCACGCTGCACTAACACAGCTCCTAGGCTGACTTGGCTGGCATCAGTGTGCACTTCGGTGGACCAGTCCTCATTGAAGTGACTTAGTATGGGGCAACAAGTGAGCTTTTTTGTTTTATAGCTCGAAAAGCATTTTCTTGTGAGACGCCTCATTCAAACGGCGCGTCCTTTTTAAGAAGACCGCTCAAGGGAGCTGCGATCGAAGTGAAGTGGGGAATAAACCTTCGCAAATACGAGGCCATACCAAGAAATGACTGAACCTGCTTCAAGCAGGTTGGTGTGGGATACTGCGACACGGCAGCTTTTCGCTCCGGGAGTGGCTGAATGCCGACAGGAGATATGTTATGTCCCAGGTACGAAATCTTGGACACCCCAAACCGACATTTCCCTTGGTTCAAACGAAATCCTTATACATAGAGTCTGTGTAGTACTTCGTCCAAATTGCGAAGGTGTTCATCCTCCGTCCTGCCAACGACCAGGATGTCGTCTAAGTACACCACACAGGCTTGGTTTTTCAATGGTGCGAGCACTGACTGAATTCATCGTAGGCTGAAAAGTGCTAGGAGCCGTTCTTAGTCCAAATGGCATGCGGTTGAATCCATACAAACCAAAAGGTGTGTGAAAGGCCGTTTTACATTTATCTTCATCTACGACGTTAGTCTTCCAGTACCCTGCGCTTAAATCAAGCGACGAAAAGAACTTGCAGTGACGTATTGTATCAACATCGTCATCGATGTGGGGTAAAGGGTAGGAGTCAGGCATTGTACGCTTATTGAGCGGCCTGTAGTCTACGCAGAAGCGTAGTGATCCGTTTTTCTTGCGAATAAGGACGACTGGGGCTGCCCATGGACTCGATGACGGCCTAATAATGCCCGCGGCAAGCATTTCATCTACTTGTTCTGCAATCACTGCCCGTTCTCGTTCACCGTATCGTCGCAGTGGTACGCATATTGGCGGATGATCTCTCGTTGGTATGCGATGGAGAAGCAAATTAGTGTCTGGCAGTTCTACTGTATTGCTAGCGAATACTGGCTGATGGCGAGCCAATATAGAAAATAAGGTAGGCGGAGTGGACGGCTCACCTGTCGGAGGTGGCAGGGTTGTGGTGGTAGTCCCAGCTCTCGAAGACCGGAGCTCGACGTGGCCGCGATGTATGGTGAGCTCAATGTCATCAGATACCAAGAAGTCAGCACCAAGGATCATGTCGGCAGGGAGGTATTCAAAGATGGGAACGGCTGGAAGAACTTTAGTGCCCACTGCCGTCCGGACTGAAATGTCGAGTATTTCGACTGGCATAGCACTTTCTCAAAGTCCGCAGAGGGGAGGTTGCGTCCACGGTCGGATAGTGTTCGGAGCATGACGTCGGTGTAGCGCCGTTCGTTCCGCACCGATATCCACCAGAGCAGATAGGTCACCTATTCCCTCAACATGAAGGGACATCCGAGGAATTTGACAAGCTTGGTAGTGGATTCTGGTCTGGAACGGTTGACTACACTCCTTGGTGTTGTGGCCAATGCGAACACACTTGAAGCATCCGTGTTGTGTGGAGGCGTAAGTCGAACGGACAGTCGGTAATGTGTCCAAGCTAAGCCGACGACGAGAGTTCTGCTGAAGTTCGGCTGCTTCTTGAGCGAAAACCTGGGGTGACGCTTCAGGTGACTGGCAAGATAAGATGGCAGCATGGGTAGGGTCAGCCAAGTCATCAACGACATACTGGCGGGCAGCCGGAGAGATACATGTAATGCCACATTTGTCGGGAAGCCCGAGCTTATCGTAGACGTATTAACGGGCGTCTTCCGATGGAGCTTACTGATGCGAACGCATGCGCATGAAATGGTCGTCGTATGCGGGTGGAAGTGGTGGGAAGGCCATGACGAAGGCTGTAGTCCAGTCACTTTGTACTTGCAGCCATTGTATTGAAGCCACGCTTTGGCGGACTCGCGCAGTCGGCTTACGGCTAGCGATAGCGTCACGTCGTCAGCCCATGCATGTCGACGGGCCAACGAATGAATTTCATCCAGCCAGACGGTTGGGTCTTGATCAATGCCGGTAAAGTCAGGAATTTCAGCCATGTATGGAGGAGGCAACGTGGTGCGTGCACAGGCTGCTGAGAAGGTGACGGTGGCGTCTGCAAGACGCTGGCTCGAAGTAGCGATTGCCTGCAGAACCGTGCAGAGTTCGCTGGCGGCTACAGGCGAGGAATTACGCCTGTCTTCTGGCGACGGTACTGACGTTGCTCCAGGGATGGTACCTGAGGCGAAGTCCAAGGGAGCGTGTACGGCGTCCCTGGGCAAGGAGGCAGTTTGCGAAGCCAAGTCAATGGAGTCACCTTGTGGTTTGGCAAGGATGTCTGCAGGCAGCGCGCTGGCTTCGGTACCCGCGGTGGCCAGGTATGATGCCATGGCCACGGGAGCAGGAGCTGCGGGTCGCTGGATAGTGGTCCGCTCAGTAGGACGGTTTCTTCACGCAGGTCGTCGTGCACAGGTTCGTTTAATGGCTGCGCCATCGTAATGAGCGAGACAGACACAACACTCGTTCGTCGGGCAAGCTGTTGTATTCTGCCTCTTCTTCCTCGCTGTCCAGCCCATGGCCCACAGCTGCCGCGCCGCTCTTCGTTACATTATATATATATATATATATATATATATATATATATATATATATATATATATATATATATATATATATATATATATATATATATATATATATTGTAAAGAAGAGGAAGTACTCCGGCGCAGAGGCAGCAGCATGGAGTGTGCAGCAGCGGCTCGAGCTCGGAAATTGCGGCTGGTGCATCGCCTTCCAAGCCTTCCAAGCATCAACCTTTCTGCTTAATAAATCTCCTTTATAATTGGTGGAGGTGCGGGGTACCGTCCCTTACACCTTCCCGCTACCATCCTGGAACTCAGTTCTCGACGGCTACCTTCTGCTATGCCGCACGCCGATCAGCAGACGCTTCCATCTCTTTCGGCCACTTGTCCAGGCAGTGTTCCTCAGCGGGAGCCTCCAATCTTCAGTGGAACAGATGACAACGACGTTGAAGATTGGCTCTCGACTTTCAAACGGGTGAGCGCTTTAAACAGATGGACGGACGCGGACAAGTTGACACGCGTGTCGTTCTACCTCGCGTGTGTAGCCAGCCTTTGGCTTAGAAACTACGAGGCAGACGTCCGAACGTGGCCGCAATTTAAAACGTCGATTGTAGCAGTCTTCGATCGACCTGCCGTCCGAAAACTTCGTGCCGAGCAACGTTTACGCACACGCGCACAAGAAACGGGTGAAACCTTCACAAGTTACATAGAAGACGTCGTCGATTTGTGCACACGCGTGAACGCCGAAATGACGGAAGCTGAAAAATGTAAGCACATCCTCAAAGGGATTGACGACGACGCTTTTCAAATGCTCTTGGCGAAAAGCCCGACCACTGTTAACGACGTAATTAGCCTCTGCCAAAGCTACGATGAATTGCGGAAGCAGCGAGCTCTGACAAGACGTCCTCCAGCGCACGATTTGGCATCGCTGTCTAGTGTGATCAGTGGTCATGACCACGCGTCACTAATAGCCGAAATAAAAGCATTTGTCCGCGAAGAAGTTGCACGACAGCTTTCCTTGGTGCCTTTCACACCAGAAGCTACCACAACTTTACCATCGTCTCTACGTGACGTCATTCAAGGAGAGGTCGCCGAGGCCTTACCAGCTGCTCGCGAGCCTAATCTTGTGGCTGCTCCTCTCACCTACGCCGCGGCTGCAGCCATGCCAACTCGCAAGGCGCCTGCGCCTCCGTTCTAGCCTCGCGCGAGATATCCCCCAGCTCCAGTTCACTGGACCAGCACTAACACCGCCAACCCGTGGCGCACCCTTGATAATCGCCCGATATGTTACGCTTGTTGATACCCCGGACACGTCGCAAGGTATTGCCGCCGCCGGACGCATATCACCAATGAAAACCGCCGTGAGCCTTTCTTCCCGCTTGACTCCAACGCGCGATACGGTTCCTCCACTCCAATGCCAGCCCGTTACCAGGACGACCACCGCCCTCAGTCGGGACGTCTTCGCTCGCCCTCTCCATGCCGCCGCTCGCCTTCTCCTATGCATCGACGGCCCGCACCTAACGAGGAGGAAAACTAGACGACGCAGTTCATGAGGCAAGAACTGCGCAAGTTTCGGTTTGCCCAAGTCCTCATTTGTCACCTACCAATGTTATTGATGTGTTCGTCGAAAATATCCCTACTGTCGCTCTTGTAGATGCCGGTGCAGCTGTTTCGGTTATAGATGCTGGATTTTGTAGCTCAATTCGTAAGGTTACGACGCCTTTCTCCGGATTATCGCTTCGCACAGCCCGTGCTCAACCTGTTCAACCAACCGCAGTATGTACAGCCCGCGTGACAATTCAGGACGTTCTGTATACGATTGAGTTCATGGCTCTTTCATCATGCTCCCATAATATTATTTTGGGATGGGACTTTTTGTCGCGTCATAACGCCGTAATCGACTGTGCTAGGGCTGAGGTTGAATTTTGCTCACTGGATGACCAAGCGTCCGTTGACACCCAGTTTGCCGCTAAACTTGTCGTTAGCGATGACACCTACATCCCTCCATGCTCTTTTGCGTTCGTGCCAGTTTCATGCAGCGCCATATCCGACGGCACGGTCTTCTTCACACCATCTCCAATATTCGTAGCCCAAAGAGCCCTCCCCCTGCCTTTTGCTGCTCTCGATCTTGTAGAAGGCTCAACCACAATGCCAATTTATAATCATGAGTCGTCGTCTTTATCCCTACTTTATCACGAGTGCCTTGGCCACGTCGAGACAATCACTTCTTCCAGAATTATATCCGTCCCCGATGAGGTGCCTTCTACCTCCGTCTGTGAACTGGCTGTCGTCTCAGCGCCTGACTCAACGTCGGCAAACGTATTTCAACCATTCATCGCTGCAGATTTGACATCTTCGCAGCGTTCACAACTCCTCACCATTCTTGAGAGCTACCGCCATTCTTTCGACGTTGAACAAACATCTCTCGGCCGTGCCTTAGCAGTAGAACACCACATCGACACTGGGTCCCACTCACCGCTGCGACAACGACCATATCGCGTGTCCGCTACAGAACGCCGCGTCACTGCTGACCAAGTAGACGACATGCTTCGCAGAGGCGTCATTCGACCTTCACAGAGCCCATGGGCGTCTCCAGTGGTTCTCGTCAAAAAGACGAGAATCACTGGAGACGCCCACCTGTTTGTCCCTCTTATACCACCTGTGTTTAGGTGGCATAAGAGGGACAATTAATCAGCTGCCCGCTCATAATAAGTTCACGTGCTACGTGACGCCAAACATGCGCATAAGAGTGTTTATGCGCATGTTTGGCGTCAGGTAGCACATGAACTTATTATGAGCCGGTAGCTGATTAATTGTCCCTCTCATACCACCTGTTTGTCCCTCTTATACCACCTGTGTTTAGGTGGTATAAGAGGGACAATTATTCAGCTGCCCGCTCATAATAAGTTCACGTGCTACGTGACGCCAAACATGCGCATAAGAGTGTTTTCACACTCGTCGTTTGGCTTATAGATAGCGCTGACTGTCACTCCTACTTCTAAATTCACATATAAACCCAAAAAAGTGGATGGAAGGAAGGCCGCTGTGGTAGCACAGTGGTTAGAGCATCTAACGCGTTATTCGAAGGTCGTAGGTTCGATTCCTGGTTATGGCTGGTTATTTTTTCATCCACTTTTCTTTCTTCTTATTTACATTCCATTGGTTCTAATAACTTTCCCTGTACAATCCTTGGCATTACTGTTTGTTAGATCTCATTAACATTGTGTTAAAACACGGAAAAACGAGCCCTTAGGTATAAACTTCTTTCCCTTATATATATATATATATATATATATATATATATATATATATATATATTTAAACTCATCCCGTGATATATATAACTCATCCTCTGATGAAGGGAGGACCCCTCCCGAAACTGTTGGGAAATAAATATATTTATCCTTGTTGACAACGCTCCCGTTGTGCCATATCCCATACCTTCACGAAGACTAACTGGTCCATTGAATTATTACTCCAACTATATATATATATATATATATATATATATATATATATATATATATATATATATATATAAATATATAAGGAGAAGAAATGTATACTTAAGGGCTCGTTTTTCTGAGTTTTGACGCATTATTATTCAGATATAACAGACGATAATGCCAAGGAAAGTATAGAAGTTATTAGACCGAAGTGTAATGTGAGTGTGAAGAAAGAAAAGTGGGTGAAAAGATAACTTCCCGTGGGCAAGAACCATACCTGCGACCTTCGAATAACGCGTTCGATGCTCTACCACTGAGCTACCACGACGGCTATCCTCCCAGCCACTTTATTGGATACATGTATGTGAATT
Source organism: Rhipicephalus microplus (assembly GCF_043290135.1). NCBI lineage: Eukaryota > Metazoa > Arthropoda > Arachnida > Ixodida > Ixodidae > Rhipicephalus > Rhipicephalus microplus. The sequence continues at coordinate 78,881,404 of NC_134710.1, forward strand.
TAAACGTGGGAGTGTCGGTCAGTGCCCTCAGTAGCCATGGCGGCATGTGTGGCACACTCTTTATGAGCCTGTGTGGCATCACGTAGGACGTGAGCTTATTACGAGCTGGCAGCTGGCCAATAGTCCAATATATATTTACGAGTGTGCCTTAGGTTGTATACGAGGGACCATTGGTCAGCTGCCAGCTCGTAATAAGTACACGTCCTACGTGAACCACCAGTGGTTCCCCTTGACCTTTGTTGAGCAGGAGTGCGGCAAGCATTCTACAATGTCCTCGTACGTGGGTATAATCCAGAATGCCCAGGCAAAAAATGACAAATCAGACAAGCAATCTAGCTTTTAGTGTCTGTTTAAACAATCCATGACGATTGACAGGAGAAAGAAAAGACATATTTATTTGATTTGTTTGTTTCTGTGAGAAATTTCAAAATTATTTGAAAATGTGCCTTAAAATAAAACTGACGCTACACCAGCTACAATTTGCACCAAAGGCGGCCCCTACACTGCGCTCGATAATCATAGACAAACTTTGGAATCCGAGTAATGATTACACTAAGTCACGGTGGAAGAATAATTCTTCCACCGAGCACTAAGTAGATAAGACAGATGCTTGAGCTAGTTGGTGACTCGGAATTAACATAATTGCACAGCGCAAGACTACGAGTAGTTAAGACGTAACTACAGAAGAAGAGACAAGAACAGAAAGAGCTCTGATTTCATCTAAAATTTTATTAGCAAAAACGCCGGAAATATGTACTCGTGACAGAACATCACCGTGCAATCGCGCAGCCTATTGCATCACAGCAAGACAATCATCATCTCCTTATATGGTTACAACACCACACCTCAGCGCAAATTCACAAAGCCAGAAACTCGATTTTTTAGTCAGAGCAAGCTAAGGCATGCTGATATATCGATCACCCAGTATTTACATTTCATTGGCCTCAATAATCTCTCGAGTCAGCTGCAGACATTGTTTGGCTACAACAGTGCACTTTTAGAATTTCGATCTGCAACCATAATGTCTACAATGTATGTCCAAATGACCTTGCACAGCTGAGTATACATGGTAATGATGCTCCTTTAAACGCTCATTCAGGCACCGGTCCGTTTACTCAACATACATCTTGCCGCATTGCAACGGGATCAAATAAACAACGGCTATTACGCACGCTACAAAAAGCCTTCTATGTTTGATTGCGCAGGAGCTCCTTCATGCGGACTGCGCATTCAACCGTTTGCAAAGCGCTGAAAGCTTTTCTGTGGCAGAGAAAACAACCTTGACATCTACCTTATCACCTATATTTTTCAAATTATCTTATGTAGATAGGGAAAAACAGCCACGCGCTTTGAACGAATATAGCAAAGCAGTTCATTGGTGCTTCTTGTCCCTGTTTAATTGTCCTAAGCAACTTTTCCGTCACCGAAACTAGCCCATGATCGGGGAAACCAGCGCTGCTCATACGGAAAGCTTGCTCAACGAAACTGCTGATTAACGAGTAGCCGCAAGGCTTTCTGAGGGTGATTCTTCAACAATGATTAGGAATCGCTCTCTTTACGAGCTTTGATTGATTGATTGATTGATTGATTGATATGTAGGGTTTAATGTTCTAAAACCACCATATGATTGAGACGCCGTAGTGTAGGGCTCCAAAAATTTTGACCACCTGGGGTTCTTTAACGTGCACCCAAATCTGAGCACACGGGCCTACAACATTTCCACCACCATCGAAAATGCAGCCGCCGCAGCCGGGATTCGATCTCGTGACCTGCGGGTCAGCATCCGGGTACCTTAGCAACTAGACTACCACGGCGGGACAAGTTCGCCCAAATAAACAGTTTAACCTTCAACGCACTGTTTTGTTGTCGACGTCATGACCCTACGACATCTGGTGGAGGTGCTGCTTCTTTGATGTTCCGGACGCCTCCTTTAAGCCGTGAACCCAAATCAGCCCAAGGGGCAAATAAGACACGGACGTCAACCCTGAACAGCGAGCAAGCCAAGGGCAGAGGGGACTACAACCAGAGTATGGGCCCCTTCCTGAAACAGCCAGGCAGCCCCGGATCCTGACATCAACTTCAGCATCCATGAACAGCCCCCGTGCAGCCTGCCCCAGTCGTTCTCCGGAAGCCTAAGGAGCCCACAACGTTCCATGGATCGTCAGGCGAGGACCCGGAAAGCTGGATCAAAATATACGACCGAGTCACCTCCTTGAACAGCTGGGTCCCAAGAAAAAATTACGCCGCGTCTATTCAACTTCGAAGACGTCGCGAAGACGTGGTATGAAAACCACGAATCCACGCTACGAACCTGGGAACTCTTTCAGAAGACGTTCCTGAGCACGTCCACGAGCGTCGTCCGCAAGGAAAAGGCTGGATACACATTGCTGGAGACAAGGGTGCAACTTCATAATGAAAGCGTAACCCTCTTGGTCGAAGAGATGACCCAGCTCTTTCGACACGCCGACTCCACCGTGGCTGAGGAAAAAAAGCTGTGGTTCCTCATGCGCGGAGTCAAGCAGGAGCTGTTTGTGGGACTTGTCCAGAACCCACCCAAGACTGTCAGCGAATTTCCTGCCGAGGCCACAGCTATAGAAAAGGCACTTGAGATGCGCACAACGCAGCACAACCACCACGCTTAATTCTACTGTGCCGATGCCTTCAGTATCAATGACCTGCGCGAGAAGATTCAAGCGATCGTATGGGAAGAGCTGCAGAAGTTGTTACCTTCAACGCAGCCTCAAGCCAATTTGATCGCTGACATTATCCCCGAAGAAGTTCGGCAGTGGCTTGGAATCGCAGAAGCGCCGCCGCCTGAACCGGAATCAATGAGCTACGCCACTGCAGTGCGCCGCAACGCTCCCCCATGCCCTCGTCAGGACACTGCCCCACCGCAGTTCTTCCGCCAGGCACCGCTGCCACCACCGCCGACGCCATACCGACCACCGGCCGGCCAGCGCTACGCTTCAAGGAAGACTGACGTCCGGCGCACCCCTGACCACCGCCCGCTGTGCTACCACACAGTAAAATTTTTTACACCCAGAAGGGTGTAAATGAGCTTGTCCCGTGGACGACACCCTAAGGGTGTTAATTCCACACCTTCCAAAAAGGGTGCTTTTTCATGCACCCTTAGAATAGGGTGTACATGTAAAAAAACTGTAGGGTGTTACAAAAACACCGTTAAGGAAGGGTGCCTTCGATGTCCATCACTTTTTTAGCACCCTCTGAGGAGGGTGCGAGAAGGGTGCACAAGGGTGTTGAGTGCCCATGGCAGGGGTGCCAGTATTCTTTTAGACTGCACTAATAGATATCAGCATGCACTGATTACACACTACTTGAAGAAAGTGGTCCTGATTATCAATGGTGCGCCACCTGTCGAGCTCCATTCATTGCGTCTGGGCAAAAATATAAACGCGTACTATCGTGTATGAACTTGTGCTGGATCTATATATACTTCACAGTATATGCATAATGCGTGTTACAGAAAATGAAGCCTTGCTGCCCTTGCATATTGCGTTTATTTAATAGGCAAATAAAACATAAACTTTTCTTCTGCCACACAACTTTTTCACCAGATATACGTTCACGTATACGTACACTACACATGCAACACCTCAAATGTTTATTATATTTATTCAGTTTCACTTCATTGACAATTCTTTGCAACATACAATTACACTGGTTTCAGTTTAGTATACTGCTTCAAGTACATAGAGACTACAAATGAAATATACGCTAATATATCCCTATAAATCTTCCAAGTATCTACAACCCCAGTGGTTTCCAGTTTAATACTCCTTCATGTACACAATCGGTTAATAGGAATGAAATACAGGCAAATATATACTTATGATTCTTTCAAATATATACAATCACCATGATTTCACTATATACGCCTTCATGTACACAATCGTTCCCAAGAAGTGATGCACACAAAAATATATAGGGATAGTGTTTTCAAATGTATACAATCACAGTGGATTAAGCTTTGTATTCCTGGATGTATAACAATTGGTTATGAGAAATGATGTACATGCAAACATATACGGGTTTTCGCACATATAACTTTAGCGAATACTTAAGAAACCAATACAATGATCAGAAACACAATAAGCTAAAAACGAACACAAAACTTTGTCAAAACACACAAAAAACAAAAGAGGTAATGCATAATTATGGCTAATGACACAGCTGGGTCACTTTATGCCAAATGTCCCAGCCATTTTGGCAACCATCTCAAATTTATTCGAAAAACTCGTGCTGCATTGAAAATAGTGAACTTCTAGAATATTTAGGAGAGGAAAAATATTTGGTCACGTGGCTGCCCTCTGAACTTCCTGGAATGCCGTCTAGGTGTTGTATGTGAAAAATTTTATTTTAAAAGCACCGCTCCTTGTTTCCATACGAAACTCGGTCTACGTGTTATGTAACAAGAGCTTAATTTGGGAGAGTTGGTTCATCGTGGTTGTAAGCTAGCCACAGCGCGACAACTTTAGGAAGAGACAGAAAGGACAGGAAAGAGCACCGACTGTCGACTGAATTTAATGAATGTGCTACGAGCGCTTTTATACGGAGTACAAGAACCGTGTTCATGCGCAACGACACGTGTGAGCACTACAAAATAATCTTAACTGTGAAAAGAATACTCCCTCTCGGAAAGGATAAGTGAACGTGTAGTGATGCACTCATCATTGGTTTACCTGATAAAAAATACTTCTACAAACGTTAAATTGGCATTAAGTAAACCTATTCTCCTGACGAATGGGGCAAGATTGACTATTCCTGTTGCTGTTTAGTACACACACTTTTGAAAGCTTGCAAGGGTGGAAAACAACACGCTAATATCATATCTGCTGGCTATTTTTTTATTTGTGAGACACATGATGTGGTATAACATGCAAAGGTTTTGGTCATAGTTTTTGTTGGTCCTGTCTTCTTTAACTTTACTTTCTGCAGGAGGGTTTTGCAAACGGGTGTGATGATTCTGTTGGGATACCCAGCATCTTTTAGTCTTTTAATCTGGTTTTTAAACCTGACCTCACCCTTGTGCTAACATGACTTCTGAAGGGTGGCCTGAGTACATGTGGTATCAATTCCTCTTTCTACTAATTTTGAATGCCAACTATGAAAAGGCAGAACATTCTTAGCACTTCTGGGCTGATAGCACCAGCCAATACCCCAACAGCATCATCACACTTGTTTGCGAAACCCTCCTGCAGACAGTAAAGTTAAAGGAAACAGGACCAAAAGAAAAAGAGAATGACCAATCACCTTTGCATGTCACACGGTACTACGTACATAAGGTGTCTCACAATTTTAGGAAAAGAGCCAGCAGATATGACATTGTTGTTTTCCACCCCTTGCAAGCTTTCAAAAGTGCATGTACTTACAGCAACAGGAATAGTCAATCTTGCACCATTCGTCACTAGAATGGGTTTACTGAATATCAATCTAATGTGTATAAGATGCCGCTAACATGTGGAAAAGTAAACTTAGGACAAACTGGGCAATGCTTCAATGATCAAGCAAGACAGCATGCTTTAAATGTTAAGAAGGGCTATAGTAGTCTCATGGCCGGGCACCGTAAAGAATGTAAGTGTAGTCCTAGGTTTCATAAAACACGGTTTTTGAAAAAAAAGCAAGCAGAAAAATGGGAGATTTTAGAACTCTTTATCAGGAAGGCCAAGAATCAATGCATCAGTACACCTTCACTTATCTTTTCCGAAAAAGAGTATTCTTTTCTCGGTTAAAATTATTTTGTCATGGTCACACATGTGTTGTTGCAGATGAGCCCTGGTCTTGTGCTCAGTATAAAAACGCTCGTAGCACCTTCAATAAAATTCAGTTGACAGCGCTCTTTCCTGTCCTTTTTGCGATAAGATTTTCATTACAGAAAAAATTTCATTTTCTTACAATTTAGGTATAATGATGAGTTTTCACTGTATCACAACATGGAGCTAATTGCATCTCAATACGGACAAAAATCACAATTTTGTGAAATTCGTGATATTTTCTCGTATATTTCAGCAGCTTGAGAGGTCTAAAGATATTTTTTCCTCAAAATATACCTTCTGTAGAGTAAGTATTCACTGCTCAGATATTCATACAAAGTGCAATATTGCAATAAAAAATGCAAACATAACACAATTTGGCTTTATTCTTGGAAGCGAATGTGGCAAAAAATTGCACTATTATTATTGAGCTTCAAATACCTTACAGAAGCACATTTACTTAACAGGTAGACCGAATTTGCTTTAGAAAAAATAAGCGGTAGTTTTAAAACGAAATTTTCCACAAACAGCACACAGATGGCATTATTCCAGGAAGTTATAAGCCAGCCACATGAACAAAACTTTTTTTCTCGCTGAAATATTCTAGCAGTTCACTGTTTTCAACGCAGTAAGTCAGCACTTTTTTTTCAAGTACAATTCAGATGGTCACCAAAGTGGCTGGGACGTTTGGCATGGAATGGTCCAGCTATATTTAAGCAAAATAATTTACACAAATAACAATGTTTGTTCATCTACCATGACCACACTAGAAAAAGTTGTTCAGGCATTGTGACACTAAAATTTTCAGCGTCGTACTACCTGAACAGCTTCTTTGATAAACTCCAAACTCATGCCGAGAAAAAGCCGCTCAATCACGGTGGATGTTAAAGGCCTTGCGGCCGTAGACAATGTTGAAAATAAAAAAATGAACTCATCAGTGCTGTCACTCCTTCTTCGTCATTACTGACACGGAAGATTTTTCGGTTATCCATGTGAAGGTTCAGGAAGTAGGCTTGCTCTAGGCTGGGACCGGGGGGTAGACTACGCAGGACGTCAGCGGCACCCTCTCATCCTGTAATAAGAGCAAATATGACTTCTCATAAAAGGATGTTCGTGCTGTTCTGGCAGCACCATATATAAAGAATGTGTAGTGTGTATCCTTCGAAATGGCGTGTAATTAACATTACACTGAACTCGAAGCATACAACCCATACATTCCAATAATTTCGTATGATAAAGATAAGAGTTTTCCAGCATACAGCAAATTCCCGAAATGAGGTGAAGTGTAAGACTACAGCTCAAAAATGGCATTTACGAAAGCCTGAACTCACCTAAGAATCAAATTCCTTCTAGGGTAGTGAGCCAGTGTGAAAAACAATTCCTAAAGTACAACGTTCAGAACATGTAACATTAATCAAAATGCACAAGAAACTTACCTCTTCATGTACAAACAGTGAAGACATCTCTGCTTTCTCTTTTACATGAGAACAAATGATCTTGGGCGTGGCACTAGCGAAGAGGTCTGAAAAAAAAGTAAAAAATTTACTGACTTTAATCACGCCTCTAACAATCTGAGGAATTGTTACAAGTCACCAATCAGTGCAATTCTGACTGCCTCTATAAGGGCATCAAAAATGAACAATTTTCTCGTTCTTTCTACTCTCACACGACGCTCCGTCAATGGAATCTAATCCAAATTGGACGCTGTGCTTCCTATTTGCCTGCTTTCTAGACGTAGGGCTGCGAACATGTGTTTTGTGCACCTAATCTAGCACAGAAATTCGTCATCTATAATTCAATCATCTTAATTCATTGTAATTTGATAAAAGATGTGATAGCTCGTCCAGTTTTTAGAGTTGCGGGCCTGCAATAGGCACTGCCTTGCACGTATGAAAGTACATCTTTTTAAAAAAAATTCAAAGCTTGCTTTCAGAAAAAGCGTCTGGCATATTTGGACAACCAAGCCCATCCTCTGATGGCAATCAGGGGCATGCTATTAGCGATTATTGACTACGGGATTTACAAACGTAACCCGTGCCTAAATACTCAGTTAAACACAATCACGCAAGTAAGAGCGCTCGAACGACACCAACGCGCGCGGACGCCGACTACGTTGCAGCAGCCATGGCTTATGCTAGAGCTACCGCACATAGCTCCTACAGTCACGTATACTCTCTCGATTCTGTTATAACGCCGAACATTATCGCAGATGAAAGCGAAGCACGAAAACAGCAAACAGAAACGAGGGAAAACAACGCACGGCGATGGCCACAACAACGCGCCTTTGGAAGTCTGCTAGATCTTTCCCTGTTGCTGGTGGCACTTATCCTAAATAGCTTAAAAGACCGAGGCGCACGTGCTGGGAGCATCGCAGCATATCAGCACCTCCAACTATACCGTCTTTAAGCAAAAAAAAGCCATTTCGTACAGTGCGCCTCTGTACATGATTTTTGCTTTTTCTTTCTTTTTTTACTCTTACACCTACAGAAGCACGTTGCACATTTGAGTATTAATAGAAATGTTATTACGATGTAGCCCAAAGCACATCGTAAAACAATATCAATCACTTTGTGCAGTGTAGAGACAATGTGCGATCAGCAACTAATCCCGCCCTTGTTAAGTGATCACATCACTCACTGTATGAGTGATGCAGGCACTTACACAACATCGCGCATAGCAGTGTGAACTCGTTAAGTCACACGTTTAATCGGGCATCTCCAACAGGCCCGCGAACGCATGCTGTTGTAAATGGCTGGCAGCCTACTTCGACAGAGCTGCTGCAGGTGCCCAGCTAGCGCTGTATGATTACTACCTACGAAAACAGTACACTCACCGTTAACAGGCCCACGTTGTCCGTGTCCGCCACTCCATGAATATTCCTTAATCCGAGCGTCACTTCGAACACGGTGTCATGCGTGACCACCATTGAATATGCGCCTGTTCGCTAGAACACACACAGCGACCAAGACCCCAGACCAACGTAACGCATTTGAAAGACGATGAGACAGAGAGAGCGACGTTGAGAGAGAGAAGGGGGAGGCACTGGCGGTGGCGCCGCCGCTGTCGACGCAGGTGTTCGGTGACGCAACTATTCGCTTATCTACGCTGCCGTTGTGGGAGCAACGCTGGCCGGGGTGAGCGGGGGGGGGGGGGAGGAGCGGGAAACCCGCCAGGTCGGCGCCGAAAGGCAAACGCTATGGCGCATACGGCGGACGGCCGTTCGTCGCGGAATAACTCCTTGTAAATGGCAACTCTCCTTCCAGCCAGTCGCACAGCGACGCAGGTTATTTACCAGCCTCGGGTTCTTTGAGTATTTTGACGGAATGCGATTGCAGTGGGCGAAAAATAGTGAAGCAAAACTTGCGGAAAACAAAGTGCGCCATGGAATGGCCAGAAACAATAATTATTTCGTCCTCGGTGGCATTAGCGGGAGAGCATCGCTACACCTTTTTCCAGAGGAATTTCTTTTTGCATTGTCTGTGTCTGGCACTTCCGCGTATGGTGCCGCAAACACTGAATGCGTAGTCGAAGCTGGAACAAATTAATCCACAGTCGCGGATGTTTAGAAGGCTTGTCACGCACCACGAAACGTGCCGAGGTTCTTATAACAAACTGTTTGCTGACAACATGATCAGCACATAATTCCATATGGTTACCCAATGAGCTAGCTAAGCACCTGTAGCAAACGCAGGGCACGTTCTTGTTAAACGTTGTTAATATAAACGATGGTTGTGCATAAGTGCAGTGACAGCTTTCCGTGGGAATTGGTCATAACCCACGTTTTCGAGCGTAGAAGCACCTCAGCGGACCTAATCAGCTACCACAGCAAGTTCGTAAGCAACGATCAGGTACGAAAATGTGCAGCTGTTTTCCATGTACTGAATAGTCCGTGTACAGTGCGTTGACCACCGCCATTCCTTAAGCCACCTCCCATATAGACTCCCAGTCTGAACAGGTGTGGGACCTTAAATAATAAGAAGCAGTGCCTCCCCCCCCCCGCACACACACACACACGAAATTCGAGGGCGCACGGGCTGATACACACGCATACTTATTCACAGGCGCACACACATACACGTATACACACATACGGCCACACACACACGTGACCGTAAACGCACGCATGCATGGGCGTACACATGTGCACAGGCACGCTTAACACAAGCACGGACTCGCACATACACGCGCACGCACACATGCACGGGTGTACACACAATCGCGCTTACACGCACACACACCCATACTCGGGCGAACATTATTTGTGTGTATATAATCCATAGCAAACATGCAGCTTATAACCAACGCTTAGGAAAGCTTTCGTAACATGGATTGCAGTTAATTGCCATTATAGATGAAACGCGATTTGCTTCTGCTGACATTCTGCTGTATTCGGAGAGCACCTTCACACATTATAAGTCAATTAGGCCGTCATTTAACGCAAGGTCCACATATTCGTGCAGTAGCTGCGCTTCTCGGCCGCCAATCCAAAGGTCGCGGGTTCGATGCCGGCCGTGGCAGTCGAATTAAGGCGGAGGCGAAAAGGTAGAAGCCTTTGCACTGTGCGATATGAGCGCTCATGAAAGAACACCAAATGGTGAAAATCTCTGCAGCTTTCCACTACGACGACCCTCATAATCATATCGAGGTTTTTGAGACGTAAAATCCCAAATATTATAATTATGTGTTCTTCTTATGCTGCATATTCCATCTGATGAATCGGCACCTACACCCTTCTCAGGCACAAAAGCACCCTTAGAGCCTATTTTAGGGTGCTATTGAGGCAAGCACCCAAACAAAGGGGTGCTTTTTTTTCAATCGACCATTTATGGGTGGTAAAGGGTGTTGCAAAGGGTGCTTTCTCGTAAAAGCACCCTTTTTACACCCTTTTGGGTGTTAAAGTTTTTACTGTGCACTGCGGTGAAGCCGGGCACACCTACCGCCGCTTCCAGTACTAACAGAGGGGACTGCGTGGCTTCACTGTCAATGCGCCACGTCCGCAGCCAGGGAAACGACCACGGGACATCGCCGACTACCTGGCAGAAAGGCAATGGACACCACGAAGTCCTTCCCGTTCACCGTCGCCCAGCCACCGCATGTCACCGCACCACCGGCAGTACTCTGGCCAAACGCGGGGCTGGTCTCCTAGCCCGTATCCGGAAAACTAAGGGCAGCAACTGATGGAGGTGCGGTTGCTGTGCGACGAACTACTGAAGACTCTCTGACGACGACGATGCCCCGACGGAGCTTTCCGAACATGACGCCAACCAGGCAATGTCCTGACGACAAAACCTCACTTACCAAAGGTGACCTGACGACGCAACATGCAAGCCGACAGCCGACGCAGCCATAACCCGACGCCACGGCACAACTGGAACGCGCGACGGCGGACCAGTGACCTCGACATTCTTATAAATGGCCAGAGTGTGACCGCTCTCGTCGATGCTGGAGCCCAGTATTCCATCATCAGTGGGTAGTTCACCGTGAAGTTGAAGAAAGTTAGGACAGATTGGGGAGGCTCCGAAATCCGCACAGCCGCAGGTCATCTAGTAACACCGGCAGAAATCTGCACAGCGAGAGTCACCTTTAACGGCCGTATTTATCCTGCAGACTTCGTAGTCCTACAGCGTCACTCGAGAGATGTTCTCCTTGGAATAAACTTCTTATGCCTAAATGGTGCAGTCATCAACCTAAAAACAAAGTCGATAACGTTATCGACAGAAGAAGCACTACCGCCGCGCACGCCGTCAGGGAACCACGCCTTGAATGTGCTAGAAGAACAAGTCACCATTCCGCCTCACTTCAGCGTCAATATTTCAGTCGGCGCTCTGAAATCACGGGACTTGAAGGCGTCGTTGAAGGCAGTCACTCACAATATTTGCGTCACAAGAGTAATTACAGAGCTGCGGGAGGGAAAGCGACAGTTACGCTCACGAATTTCAGCAATGAGTACAAACACGTGAACAAAGGGGCGACGGTCGCATACATCGAACAAATTGTAGAAGCCACCATTGCTTTCGCCCTCGCCGATTCCGCAAAACCTGCTTAAAGGAACGAAGCCCCTACATCAGCTTTCGACGTCAATCGCAGCCTTCCGAACCATAAGCAAGAACAGCTCAAGGCCCTGCTCCTGAAATACGAAGATTCCTTTTCGTCGTCGTCACAAATTTGGCAGACCCAAATCATGAAACATTGCATCATAACCAAGAAAAATGCCAGACCAATTCATCAGGATCCACACAGGGTTTCGACACGAGAACGCGAGGCCGAAAACAGACAAGCTGATGTAATGCTACGGGATGACATCATTCAGCCGTCCAAAAGTTCATGGGCGTCCCCCGTTATGTTAGTGAAAAAGGATGGAACCCTATGTTGCTGCGTCGATTTTCGCCACCTCAACAAAATCACACAAAAGGACGTGTATCCTCTGCCACGAATAGACGACGCACTGGATCGGCTCCATATTGCGAAGTACTTTCCGTCGATGAACCTCAACACTAGCTATTGGCTAATCGAAGTCGACGAAGAGACCGAGAGAAGGCTGCTTTTATAACACCGGACGGCCTCTTCGAGTTTGAGGTGATGGCCTTCGGTCTTCGCTTGGCACCTGCCACTTTTCAACGCGTTATGGATACAGTACTGGCAGGATTGAAGTGGCAGACTTGTATTGTATACTTGGACGACGTCGTCGTGTTTTCCTTGAGTTTCTACGAGCATCTTCAGCGCCTTGAAGCTGTACTTCAAGCCATCAAGATGTCCGGACTCACGCTGAAGCCAGAAAAGTGCAGATTTGCGTAGGAGGAGCTCTTGTTCCTGGGGGCACGTGATTAATAAGTCTATAGTCCGTCTCTATCCGCAGAAAACAGCCTCTATTGCCAACTTCCCGCCACCTACTGACAAGAAAGCAGTGCACCGATTTCTGGGCCTGTGCGCCTATTATAGACGGTTTGTCAAAAACTTCGCCCGCATTGCTAATCCACTCAGTAACCTTACCACGGCCGATATGGAGTTCAAGTGGGAAAAGCTACAGGAAGACGCTTTCAAGGAGCTAAAGCAATGCCATTAGACGCCTCCAGTACTTGCCCATTTCGACGAATTAGCTGAGACAGAAATACACACTGAAGCAAGCAGCGTAGGTCTTGGTGCCGTTCTTGTGCAGAGGGCTGACGGACTAGAAAAGGTTATTAGTTACGCCAGCCGATCGCTATCCAAAGCAGAAGTCAATTATTCCACAACAGAAAAGGAGTGCCTCGCCATCATCTGGGCTGCGTCGAAATTTCGACCCTACCTCTACCGCAGGCCCTTCAAAGTTGTGAGCGACCACCATGCCTTTTGTTGACTAGCTACCTTGAAGGACCCTTCAGGTCGACTCGCACGATGGAGCCTGAGACTTCAAGAATATGACATTACCGTCGTTTACAAGTCCGGCAAGAAACACTCCAATGCCGACTGCCTCTCTCGTGTGCCTGTCGACCCATCACCGCCCGACGACCAGGATGACGACTACTTCTTGAGAACGATTACTGCCGACGACTTCGCTGAACGGCAGTGGGCTGACCCAGAACTTAGGGCCCTAATAGAATACCTCGAAAGCATGACCGCCGAAGTTCCCAAGGTATTCAAGTGCGCACTTGCGTCGTTCTTCCTGCGGAACGGTCTTCTCCAAAAGAAAAACTTCTCACTACTGCGAGCCAAGTACCTCTTTGTGGTGCCTTCAGCTCTGCGACCAGAACTCCTGGAGGCCCTGTACGACGATCCGACGGCAGGGCACCTCGGTTTTTCCCATACACTCGCGAGGATACAAGAAAGGTACTACTGGCCACGCCTTACCACCGAAGTCACTCGTTCTGTGAGGACATGCCAGAATCGCCAGCGACGCAAGACACCACAACAAGGCCAGCGGGATTTCTGCAGCCCATTTATTCACCTCGCCGACCGTTCCAGTAGATCGGTGTGGACCTACTGGAGCCGTTTCCAACGTTTATTTTCGGAAACAGGTGGATCGTGGTAGCTACCGACTACCTCACCCGCTACGCTGAGACAAAAGCCCTGCCCAAAGGCAGTGCATCCGAGGTAGCTAAGTTTTTCGTCGAAAACATCGTCTTAAGCCATGGCGCCCCGGAGGTCCTCATCACCGAAAGAGTAACGGCATTTACTGCCGACTTAGCTCAAGCGATCTTGGCATTCAGCCAGACAAGCCACCGCCGGACGACAGCGTACCACCCACAGACGAACGACCTCACCGAGCGGCTGACAAGACCATCGTCGATATGCTGGCAATGTACGTCGATGTCAAACACAAGACGTGGGATGCTATTCTTCCGTGCGTGACCTTCTCATAGAACACAGTGGGGCAGGAGACGATGCAGATATGTCTATACAAATTGGTTTACGGAAGGAGCCCGGCAACGACGCTCAATGCCATGTTACCCAAAGTCACCGACGAAGAAAACGTCGATGTTAATGTGTACCTTCAGCACGCCGAAGAAGCCCGACAACTCGTGCGCCTCCGTATCAAGAACCAACAGACGACCGACAGCCGCCGTTACAATCTTTGACGACGCTTCATGGAATACCAGCCCTGTGAACGTGTTTGGGTGTTGACGCCGATACGCCGACGGGGACTCGGTGAAAAGCTTGCGCGACGGTACATCGGACCGTACAGGGTGGTTCGACGTCTCGGCCCACTCGATTACGAAGTTGTCCCTGAGGGCATCACGAAATTTCAATAACACCGCTCGCTACCTGAAGTAGACCATGTCGTGCGCCTCAAGCCATTTTATGCGCGTTAACGAACTGAAAAAGTGTAATTTGTTGTTGTATTTGTGCTTTATTATAATCAATTGCTTGTACTTTCTTGCATTATTGTTGTACTTTCAGCTTCCGTTTAAGCATCGGGACCATGCCTTTTTCAGAGGGGGACAGCGCCACGTTCCTTTCCTCAAGTTTTGTTATCGTCCCAACACACTACGTATTTCTCAGCACGAACCGCGCCTACAGTCTTCGAGAAGCACCCCGCCGCGGGGGTCTAGTGGCTAAGGTACTCGGCTGCTGACTCGAAGGTCGCGGGATCGAATCTCGGCTGCGGTGGCTGCTTTTCCGATGGAGGCGGAAATGTGGTGTGCCCGTGTACTCGGATATGGGTGCACGTTAAAGAACCCCGGGTGTTCGAAATTTCCGGAGCTCTCCACTACGGCGTCTCTCATAATCATATGGTAGTTTTGGGACGTTAAACCCCAGATATCAATCAACCAATCAATCAGTCTTCGAGAAGCTTCAGGACTGTAGTAGGTCATTTTTATAAGATCACGCCCACTCCGCAAACTATACAAATTATTCTGAAGCCTACGTCACCACTAGCGATAACGCTAGAACATTCGATGGCAAGTGTATAAATGGCGACGCGCTTCACCACTTGTCAGTTGATCGACGGCTGTCGATCTGTTTGCCGCTATCAGTGCAGGTCTGCTACCGTGATCCGACTTTCCGTTTACTGGGCACAAGTTCGCCCAAATAAATAGTTTAACCTTCATCGTACTGTCTGTTTCTTTGTCGACTTCACGACCCTGTGGCAATACGAAAGTTGTCTAACTGAAAGCCAACAAGCTCAAGAAAGCCACTGACTGTTATGGCCACCGCATTCTGGAACGCAACTGAACCGAAGTTGTCAATGCAGTCCTCAACGCACCATAGTAGCGTGTGATGGGGTAAAGAGTAGTAAAGATCGTTGATATCAACGGAGCAGGCACTTAAGCCATTGTTGTTGCGTGAAAGAAATGAAATGATGTTATTCGAATCTTTCACCAGAAAAGGGTTGTCGATGGTCAACAAGTTTAGCTTATCTTGTAAAAACAAGTCCACTTCCTTCTGCCACGTCCCATTTTCCGAAACAATGACTCGAAGCGGCCAGTGTACTTTGTGAGTTTTGACCGTGAAAAATGAATCCAAGCTAAGCTTCTTGGTTTTGTCAATTGATCTTGCTAGCCTACTTATTTCCAGTGCGTTGCACAACTTCTTGGCTTCAGTATTTACTTTTGTCAGCGTTACGTCGATTTGGCACTCGAACGTGGAACTTATAGGATTGCTGGCTTTTGAGCGGAGCACTTAATTCGGCAACACAGCAAAACACCCATTCTTATCAGCGGTCAACAAGACTAGTAAATGCTCTTTGAAGAACGTGAAAACACGGTGAAAAGGCAGGTTATGGCGGTCTAGTGTATACTGCACCAGAACTTGAATACCTTCAGCTACACACCTATCTGTTTCGGCCTCGGGAGCCCGTTTGGCTACTTGTCTTAAAATTAAAAGCACAAGGGTCAGCATTTCCGGAGGTACCAGCTGAGGTTGTGTGGCAAACTTCGGATCAAAGCTTAAAACACACTGTACACAGTCCGGCATGGGCACCTCACACGCAGCGTGTATTGGGTTGCTCGGTGAGGGTTTCTTCCTGGGAGTGATGGCCCGAAGGTGTGTCAGCGTATGTTGCCAAATGAACTTGGTCGTTTTGCTAGTGGAGACGCAAAACTCCAGTCACTTTTTCTTGGCCCTTCTAGGGCGGTCGGTGCTGTTCACTTGAAAGAACATCACGTCCCGAAGCTGGCACGCTCGACGTTTCCATTCCGAGCGAAAAATTTTGCAAATTTGAATGTTATGTCCCGTCGAATGAGGGAGGTCTCCGAAAACAACTTGACAGCAGGCGATAGAAACTTGAGGCAAATGCAATAAGCAAAAGTGCGCACTACTAAGTACTAAGTACTTCACAATATATATCTCTAGCACAAGCGCTGCGCCTGCCATACTGAGAGCCAGCCTCTTCACAATACTTTTAAAGTTAGTGTGAAAATGTATAGGTATCAATATATCGGCTGCTATGCTTGCGGCTTTTTTTTCATGATTTTACGTATTATTTTCCCTCAATAATTTTTAGCAGTACAAAACGAAACTGCTACCCGTTCCTATATTGTCACCAGCTCGAAGTTTTAGCATGTGCAAAAGGGTTGAAAGGCGGGCTAGTTGGTACAAATTCATAATGAAAAAAATTGAAAGCGCAAACCAACGGGAAACAAAACAAGAGACGAGCTCAAGAAAGCCACTGACTGTTATGGCCGCCACATTCTGGAGCGCAACTGAACCGAAGTTGTCAATGCAGTCCTCAACGCAACGTAGTAGCGTGTGATGTGTTAAAGAATAGTAAAGCGCTTGTTTGTCTCTTCTCTTGTGTCCCGTTGGTTTGCGCTTCCAATTTTTTCATTAGCATGTGCACATGTGTATAGTGGTTTTGGGTTGAAAGAAGAAGAAGAAGAAGAAGAAGAAGAAGAAGAAGAAGAAGAAGAAGAAGAAGAAGAAGAAGAAGAAGAAGAAGAAGAAGAAGAAGAAGAAGAAGAAGAAGAAGAAGAAGAAGAAGAAGAAGAAGAAGAAGAAGACGTTTCTTCGCTGTAGATTCTTCATCACCATCATCTGTGATAACGACAACCTTTAAGTGGGTGTAATCCAGAATGCCCTGACAAAAATAATAAACAAGATAAACAATTCAGCCTTTAGTGTCTGCTTATAAGACACTAAATAAGCATGCTTTGGTCGCATAACTCCGGACAAGAAAAGTACTACCAACGCCTTTAACGCTAAAATTATGTGTCTTGACGCCGCAAGAAATGATAAGCGCCTCTCTAAAAGACATGGCGCAAGGTTTAGAACACCGCTTCACTGCTAATCTGTCGGCTATTCGCCCCATGCTGGAAAATTTGCATTAATTTGAAGAAATTTCTTCAGCGCAAGAAGTAGAACACCGCTATTCACTCGATGCTGGTAAATTTTTATGAAATTCTAGAAATTTCTTCAGCTGAATTGAGTCACACAGTATTAATATTACCTGGAACACCTCCACGACCAGATAGAATCAGGAATTTTATGTTAAAAGTTTGACTCCAGAAATCACCTAATATTCTGCTAGAACTTCGGAATTATTCGCTATGGAACGCATGAATACCGCCAAAATGAAAACTTGCCAAAATTATATTGTTGCTAAAAATGAAAATGGGGCATATATGTTGGATAACATAAGGCTAATAGCACTGACTTCTAATTTAGTGAAATTGGTACTTAGATGATTATCAGTAAACGAATTTATGAATGTATTACCGAGAGGTAAATTCTAAGCCCCTGCCAAATTCAAATTGTGTTCAAGGCTTGTTGTTCAATTTGGGATGCCCATGTTGATTTATAAAGTTGGCTTCAATTAGCTCGGCTACATAACAAATATGTAGATTTAGTCACCTTAGACTTCCCTAAAGCATATGATACTGTGGAGTACTGTATTTTGATAGATTGATTAGAATACTTTAATTTTCCGTCATACATAGTAGCGTGGGTTCACAATTTTCTCGCAGACAGGACATTTTTTTGTTTTAAAGATAGGGTTTTATCACCTACCCACACACAAAAAAGAGGAGTACTGCAAGGCTCAGTACTTTCACCGGTTATATTTAATTTTCTAATAAGCACCATTCTATGCCAACAGGACATAACAACTTATGTCGATGCAGACGATGTCGCCTTTTTTGCGTGGCAGATAATACTCATATACATTATATAAATGGCTACAGGCTTTCCTCAATATTTTGGAGAGCAGGCTCGACGGCAATTGCTTTCGATTCAATCTGAGTAAATGCGCCCTTCTTGTTTTCCCGCTGCAATACCCCGTGCACATCTCCCTGTCTTACCATCATGAGGATATGGCACAGGTGAAATCTGGTAATAACTTGGAGTAATTTATCATACATCGCTTAACTGGCGACCTCACATCGAATAGATCGCCGGAAAAAGTGCGCGGGCCATTGGCATATTATGTAAGCTAAG
Source organism: Rhipicephalus microplus (assembly GCF_043290135.1). Classification (NCBI taxonomy): domain Eukaryota; kingdom Metazoa; phylum Arthropoda; class Arachnida; order Ixodida; family Ixodidae; genus Rhipicephalus; species Rhipicephalus microplus. The sequence continues at coordinate 78,900,027 of NC_134710.1, forward strand.
AAACTACCACATAGATATGAGAACAGACACACTTGTAATGATATATCGCGTGTACGTTTGTCCTATTTTGAAATTTAATTGTGTACTTTTCTCTGGAGTTCCATCTTACAAGTTACTGCCTCTAATTCTTTTGGAAAGAGAAGCTTTGTGCTTATGTTTTGGCCAGCCTAAAACCGTTGCTAACAATGTGTTATACCTCGAATCGAGGGTCTCTTCTCTTTCTTGCAGAGTTTGCTTTTTGACTGTTCAGACATTCTTAAGAATTTATGAGCCACCATTACGAGAACAAGAAATCGCCTTTATTTCCACCCCGGAATCATTTTTTTTTTGCTGCGAGGTGGCCATGACTTTACAACCCACAAATTATATTTGTACAAAATTTACTGAAGCCTCTAAACGTACGTATATGTGATATTATCCCAACTCGTGATAATTCACTTCGACGATATTTATTCTGATAATGCCAAACTACTTCCCCATAATTATTTAGATGGTTTACTACAAGATCACCTGCGCAGTATTATAATGAATTTTGTTATTGCTACAAACACATCAGAATGAGACGAAAATTAAAGGGTTTGTATACTTAGCCCGAATTTAAATTCGTCTTATTCCCTTCGACTACCCAATTTCATACCCGTTTTTATTTTGGCTCAATTTCTGGCAGTAGTGCTCGCCTTACGCAAGTTGAATATACGGCAATTACATCAGCTGTTATAATAACAGTTTATCCATCTCTCCACGTGGCACTTTCTGTTAATATGGAATCTCCAGTATTATAAGCGTTCCGTGCACTAGTACCAGCGCATTCAAGAAAAGTCCGATCAGTTTGGGTGCCTGGGAATAAAGGCTTGTTTTTCAATGAAAATACCCATTCCTTGGCTAAGTAGTCAATGAGCGAACCGATCCTACCGAACCTTCTATCATCCACTTATGAGACTGCAGCTCGATTCCTCAGTGTGCGTTTATAGAAGTCTTTGGAGGCACAGCATTATAGCAACTCTACCGAATATAGCCCTTTATTATATCCCCAGCGAAAAGCCTTTTGACAAACTCGTAAATTCATAGTAACTACCACAAAGCTGCGCTGCCGGGTACCGAATTTAAATTTCTACAAACACAGGTATGTTCAGGCACCTTCGCCACTGTGTGCGTTCTGTGGTGAACTGGAAACAGTAGATCATTTCTTTTTGACCTGCAGGCGGTTTACTACAGTGCAAAAAAATTCTTTTAGAACTATCTTTCCGTGGTATTGGTATAATTTTAACTGTGCATGTCATTTTGTCTTTTGGAGCTTCCATTTCTGAGTTCTTCAGTGCGAGAGTATGCGTGGCTGTCAGGGACTACGTCAATGAAATTGTTTGGTTGATTAATAATCTGTATTATTACGCTAACGTGTCTAACACAATACATATGTATACGATCAGAGTATTAATCTAATTGAACAGTAAATATTTTCTTTATTGAAATACTTATATGAATTCAATCAAGCACCACTATTTTTAGGCCACCTGTAATCTTTCTAATATATAACTTGTACTATTCTAAAAAATTCTTTTACAAAACCACTGAAATCTTGGCCATCACTCACACTGGATATACGCCACGGGCAATAAATGAAGAAGAACAATAACAAGTGACAGACTCAGTTTGAACTCAAGGCCGCTTAGGCCATTACAATTACCCCATTAAATTACCCCGTTCTAGACGTGACACTGTTCTGCCAGGCGTTTTTAGAAAGAACTGTCTAATAGATAGTGGCTTACTAATAAAAAGGGGATGCACGTATTTACGTGATTTCACAATCACGCTATAAATAAATAAAATTACACCATCTTCAACTAAAGGGAACCATGTGTAGATTCGAAGCAGCGGGCGCTTGCACTGGCGGCGGCGTTGACGCTGGCGCTCATAGCGACGATGCGCATGAGAGAAACCTGGTGACGCGCAAAACAAGCAGTGGTGTTTCCTGCAGTGAAGCTTTCGTTTGGGTTAGTTCGTGCATTTTTGAACACATATTAGGGTTGCGCGAAAAAGACACGGCCGAAGGAGAGTACACCCGTCTTGCGTACTCCTCTGTTTTGCGCTCGTTTTGTGTACTCTCCTTCGTCCGTGTCTTTTTCGTGCAACCCTAATATTTGTTCATAGTGTTTCTGTTGAAACATGCCAATCACCGCCATTGGGCAATGTGAGACGGAAGTCTCTCATCGGACTCAGAGACCTGCAGTTCGCTTTTAGTTGGCGTGCACGCTGCGAATTTTTTATTGTTCAACAGCGCACAGGAGAACACTCCCACCGACACTACCTTGGAGGTCAAGATGCAGTGCCTATGTATACCGAGTGGCTAGTTAATGGTTGTCGGCTTTTTCAATCAAGCAACTTGCTAGCAGACGCTGCCTAATTCAACGTTGCGAGGCGATACAGGGGAGAGCGGAAGAGAAGGATAGAGAAAAGGAAGAGACGCGCACGCGCGATGGAGCGTGGACGCCACCGGATGAAGTTCGCTCATAGAGTCTTTGCATCTATAGCCGCTATGGGCTTGCGCGGAACACGTACCACAGTCAGGGCGAAAGCTGGAATAGCGGCTTTTTTTATTTTATACACTCTTAGATCAACTATTAATATAAATAGCAAGCACAGATTCAAGGTACCCACTACGCAGTAAAGCATCAAAACTTTTGTGCGGTAGAGAAGCGTCCACAGTGCGATTCGTGAGTCTTCGGAAAAGCGTGGCACACGTTGCAAACTTTCAAGGCAATAAGGAGACAGGAATAGGAGAAATATTGGAAGAAATGGTTTTTGCTATGCTATTTGACATTTGCAGCCTCTTTTGAACCAGAATCAGTCGTTTGTTTGTCTTAGTAGGATTTTTTTTATCTAAAAATGGCATATTTCAAAACTTGTGCGGTGGCCTGCCATGCCCCCATTCTTAAGTAGCTAGGGATTCCTTACAGTTCAAGCGTCTGAGCCATATAGGGGATTTACAGTTTGAAAGCTTAAGTGCGTTTGGCAAATTCAGAAAAGAATGGGCCCAGAACAGCGAAAATGAAAGAAATCAGAGTCATCAGGCTTTCTGTCGGGAAATCTATATTTGGTCGGGGACGTCTTAATGGTGTTATCATTGGCAAGCACCAAAACTAATATTGATGGACCATTAAAATAAATAGAGCCAGCTTGGAGGACATGAGAAAAGTTGTCCGGTCCGCATATTATCACATGGCATCAAAGGATACTGATCAATCTCACGTTTTTTGCTCGAAGGACTCCGGAACTTGGTGTAAATTTAACAAAGCCTACTTTAATGGTGAACCATTTGTTCATAAACAACACATTCCAACACCAGTTATTAAGGCTGTGAAGCCAAATTAACTAGAACAAGCTAATTCAGATGTACCTACTTGCTAAATGCCTCCACGAGAAAATTCGAAACTATAACTAACGAGTCGTTGAATAGTATTGTAAAAGCCTGCTCCCCACCCCCCACCCCCCACCCCCAAAGAAATAACGTTTTTTTCCTCGGGCACCAAACACTAAAAAAATGCACTCTTGATGCTGTGTTCACTCTTCATGATGGCAATATAGCCCGTGTGATTGTGCTAGACTATTTTGGAATTTCGCCAGGGCACAGCACAGTGCAGCGCCTCCGTTCCCTTGACCTGAATCGACAGTACTGTGCTGACACAGCTGCATAGCAGGCGACAAAGGCGACAAATGAGGCTCACCAGGCAAAGCGCTTCAACACAAAAAGAAAAAATGATAATACTGGTGATGAGTATCTGGCTTGTGTATGGAATGGGTATGTCAATTTGCTGTTATCTTGTTGTACTTTTGAAATAAGTGATATTTTCAACTTTATTTGTGATTATTTCAAAACATGCTTTTTATACTTATATTATTTTTTTTCTCAGCAACAACAGTATTTAGAGTCATAGATTTTGGCCAATATATGGATAACGTAATAAGGAATATGCTGATGCCGAATTATTGTTGTGTGAAAAAGTACTTTTCTGCAAGACGACATCTAATAGCTATTATCGAGTTATAATTAGGTACCTAAAGTAAAAAAATACAAAAATGAGCATTACAATTTCAGCGCTAAGTCTGCTTCACTAAGAAGAGGAATGACTCACGATCACAATGATAGTTACATAATTACCCTAGCTTTTATGGTTACAGAGAAAAAGGTACATAAACTTCGCCTAAAATACAAGGTGCGCTTACCCTGTTCAATTGAATGCACTCTGTTGATGCTGGGGTTGACGACGATGAAGAATTATGCCTCGAGCTTTTGTAATGAGCCGGAGAATACAGCAACTCACTCTTGACGGAATTCGCATGGTGTGACGCCTGGTCGTTACTTTACTGTTCTAAAACGCTCTATAACAAACTTTAACGCAATTCCTTATTCGCCATGAAGCCCGTTCAGGCTCAGTTTGCAACAAAGTTTCAAATAGGTCAATAGGCATTACAAATTGAGCTACTTGTTGGAGAGGCCTTAAGTATTTTATACGCTATGTATATACGCAACATACATTTATAATAAATACCACGCATAAAAAACGTTTCAATAGTTTTGTGGTAGAGTACTGGGCTGCCACACAGGGTCCCGGGTTCGATTCCCATTATGTTTTTCATGTTTTTATATATTTAGTTTCATTTCTTATTTCGTGCGATTGCGGCAAGGTACACCGGCACTGGCGCAAGTCTTCTATCTTTAGATAGAATAAAAGCTTGAATCCGAGTTTA
>NC_134710.1:78909772-78959772 GCF_043290135.1 Rhipicephalus microplus
GTACAGACAGACGAACGAACGTAATGATGCACGCATGAATTGACTGGTGCACGGACAAACAGACAGACAGACAAGCAAACAGACAAACGGTACATACAGACAGACGGACGGACGCATGGACGCACGCATGGATAAACGGCGCACGGACAAACAGACAGACAGACAGACAGACAGACAGACAGTAAATAGAAAAACAGTACGTACAGACGGATGAACGAATGAGTGAACACACACATGGATGGACGGGCACACGGACAGACAGACAGACAGACAGACATACAGACAGACAGACAGACAGACAGACAGACAGACAGACAGACAGACAGACAGACAGACAGACAGACAGACGTTTTTCCCCACTCACCGTCTTTCACTCCGTGTATATGCTGGGATTTTGCTTTTTAATTGCCTTCTTGAATACATGTCAAAATAGTCTAACAACGATGCTTCATACCCGTTTCAAAACGCGTTAATACATCAAAAGAGATATCACACTTTCTTCAGGGTGATTCGTTTTTACACATCACACACATTGACTACAATTTATATGCAACTCTCATGAACAGATGGTAATCTATGATCACAGTGTCTTTAAGATAGCAGGTTCCTCCAGTGAAAGTAAAAAAGTAAAAAGATAACATCCCTTATGCTCAGCAGTATTTCCAAAGGTCAAAAAGCGTATTTCGTGTGGATTAAGAGGTAGACTTATCTTTAAAGCCATCTGCAATATTTCTAAGAAGAATATGGCATTCTTACTGTTCACTTTGTATATGGTTTTCTGTTATTGATAAATAAATATGTCTCAGCGTCTTCTAATGAGTGGGCCTTCGAAACACCCACTCGTTGCTAAGTTCACATCTTCCGACTCCTGGAGGGATTGTATGCTTCGGCCACAAAGTTTATGTGGCGTTAAGGAGACCCCTGCCCCTACATAACTCATGCAGTGATTTCTTCCAAAGCAGTTTCAACAAACGTCTTGGCTCTGGGGTCAAACAACTGCTTGCTACGCAAATGGCCTGGGTTCGATCCCGGCTCAAACCCGAGAGTTTTGCAGTGAAAGCTGTCATGAGATTGCAACAACGGAGTCATGCTTTTCCGCCGCGACCACCGCCACTGGTGTGCGGAACCGTGTGAAACATAAGAAAAAAAAAATTCGGCAGATCCGACGTACCTCGGAATCGACGTTGTGCGAAGCATGTGGAGCGAAGGTGACCTTGTTGCAATTTTTTATTGAGCAACACGTCATGAAATGACGCTAAATATATGTACGCACAGACATATGTTGAAGAGTTGTAGACGTTCATATAACCAATTGTTTGCACTTGCGCAACGATGCCAACTGGAACAGGACTATTAGCAACACCAGAAGCAGATATGACACCCTGATGCTCGCGAGGATGCTGGCCCTTAACACTGCTAAATAAATCAACTTCAGTGCATGGCAACTAGCCACAAGTGAGGTTAACCTCACGTGACGGCTGTATCAACGAAGTACATATGTAATGTTTGTAAAATTGGGTAGGCAACACTGCAACCACTATTGACGTTACACAAGGATTAGCCTCTATGTGAAAAATAGTTACGGGACCTTGTGTGTATAGCTCTGTGGCGAAATGCTTTATTTGCACGCGGAACGCTTGGGTTCGCTTCCTGCTTGGACCCTGACATTTTTTTTCTTTGCATTCGTTGGTTTAACACTACCAATATTGGGCATTTCTTAACGCTCGTGCGTTAAAATTTTTCATGTGTGTTCTCGTTGTTCGTGGGTAGATACTAAGTGTTAGTGATCTTTTGCTCATACCAGCGGCACATACCCGCCCGTGGGTATTTGCCACTGTCTGGTGGGAAGTGTTTCATGACGTACGTGACGGGATTGTTACATTATGCATGTCCTGACCAGCACGTCATACTCCTCAAACCATTTTACCCCCCCCCCCCCTCCCATGCTAATTTGGTTCACGCCAAGTTAAGGGGGTGACCACGAGAGCACCCAAACGTAAGCGGATAGATAGATAGATAGATATATAGATAGATAGATAGATAGATAGATAGATAGATAGATAGATAGATAGATAGATAGATAGATACGCTCAAAGTCACTGAAATTCGGTAAGAAATGCTTCGCATTCAAAAACAAAATAAAAAGAATATCCAGGATAGAACAGGGTTATAACTTCGGTCCATTCCGTACAACCCCAGAATTTTACCACTGAGCCATGCCGTTGCTTGGAACTCCTGCGCACAAAACCCCCATAAAAGCGCCGTGTCTTAAAGGAATCGCGTTAACATACGCAATAAAAAGAGGTAGAAAAGTAAAATAACCAGCTTTACATAATTCGAATTGTGTAACCAGATGTAACACAATACAAATCACATTACAAGTGGGCTACTGAATGATTCCAACCCTTTGCAAAGAGTGCAGCTATAACTCTTCATCTTCATGAGACAATGAATTAATTAATAGAATACTGCATGGGTACGTATCTTTCAACCATACTTGTATTATATAGTAGCCCAAGATGGTTTGCAATGGATTCTAGAAATGGCACTCTTCTAGCTTCAGTTGCAACGATGCAGCACTTCCCGCGATGGCCGAATTTTTTAGTATTATTTTAATTTGCATTTTTCATGATTTTACGATCATGGGCAAGGTAATAATTTTTTTGGATACAACCAACGACACCAATGCCGACGCCATAATTTTAGCGGAACGAGCTCCTTAAGGCTGTCGCGTTTCACCTTTGATGCCCAAAGTTTCAGTTTTAATGCCCAAAATTTAAAAAAAAAAACTCGGGCATGCATATAACAAAATACCCTCTAAAAAAAGGTCGAGTAAAAAGGGCATCTGTCTGTCCCGCAACAATTGTCATCCCCCGGCTTGCTTGAGCTTCTTTTTTTTTTTTGAAAACTCGGCGCTGGCCACTTTCTTATCAGTAAAGCCATGTCACGCTGATAACGCGCATGTCTTTTGTGACCTGAAAGTGCAGGGCGCGAGGTGATAGTGCAAGGATAGGAACGATGACAGATGACGATTATTGTTGTGGGACAGAAGGATCCCTTTTACTCTTTTTTTTTTCGGTGTACGACAAGTACAGTATAGAGAAAGATATTATATAAAGAGTGGCCAGTGGAGGCCTTTCGCGACCCAGCAACAAAGGGTCTGACCAACGGATAAATGGCGTACCCCTCTTTGCTTTTACTCCTTTGTTAAGACATGCAATAGCTTCCCCAGGAGGACAATGAATACCCAAGATTGACATCAATTTTTGACAAAGAAGAAATTTTATCATTTTGTGCAATTTTTCATATCCTCTCTACACCATGTCCCGCTGAGGACACTTAATGCTTTACAACAGAAAACAGTGAAGTATGACTAGAAAGCGTTGTCTTCCTACATTTGTTTGAACAAAGAGGCTCATCCATGTGGTTTAGATGTACTGTACATGTATTTCTTTTATGGAACCATGGGGCGTGTGGCCTAGTGGTAAAGACACTGGATTTCGTAACATGAGGGTATGGATTCAAATCGCAGTGTCGGGAAGAAAATAAAGTTCGTTGTTTTATTTATGCTTAAGACATTATCGGGTCGGATCATGCACTCGTGGCGCTGAAAGCAGCGCAGTAGCTGGGCTGCAGGGCCCTACGGGAGTGCCCGCTTTTTATGTATGTTTCTCTATGGGTACAGTGTCAATTTTATGAAAGGGAACACGGGAGAACGTGGCCTGCGTGCTCCCACGGCTGCTGGCAGCGCGTTCAAGCGGGAGCGAGAGAACCACAGTCTCTTTCCATGTCATCTCGCCGCGAGCAAACCAACCATTCGTTGCTGATATAGAACCAGTGGTAAGATTGCGACCTCTTCCCCCTTCAAGGCGATTACGCGGGAGCTTGTAATCGCCTTCAAGGGGGAGGCTTTGCAAACTTGCCGTTGTATATCAGCAACGAATGGTTGTTTTCCTCGCCGTAAGATGGCGCAAAAAAAGAGTGTGGTTGCTATCGCTCCGATTCAACGCGCTGCCAGCAGCCGCTGGAGTGCGCAGTCCCCGCGTCACCGTCAGGTTTTTACATGACACGCATGTCATGATGATTGTGTCCAGTCATATACTTTCGTCAACAATTCAACTCCGTAACACCAAGTTTGGTATATGTGGAAGCTAATAAAATGGCCGCGATTGCACAGTGAGCGTAGCATGTAGTGATGTTTTACATGACACGTATGTTATGATTATCATTTTTGACATGTCATTTACCTTCGTCGTCCTTTCACGTCACGTAATATCAAATTTGGCATATGTGAAGGTAGCGAAACGACCACGGGCGCATCATGATCATGGCGTGTAGTCATGTTCTTAAATGACACGCATGTCATGAATATTATTTTCGCATCATTCATGTACCTTCGCCATCCATTCACGTCACGTAATACCGAATTCGGTACATGTGAAGCTAGAGAAACGACCGCCAGCACACCATCAGCGTGGCATGTAGTCATGTTCTTACATGACACGCATGTCATGAATATCATGTTTGCACAATCCATATACCTTTTTAATCCATTCACGTCACGTAATACCGAATTCGGTACATGTGAAGCTAGAGAAACGACCACCAGCGCACCATCAGCGTGGCATGTAGTGATGTTCTTACATGACACGCATGTCATGAATGTCATGTTTGCACCATCCATATATCTTTTTCATCCATTCACGTCACGTAATACCGAATTTGGTACATGTGAAGCTAGAGAAACGACCGCCAGCGCACCATCAGCGTGGCATGTAGTCATGTTCTTACATGACACGCATGTCATGAATATCATGTTTGCACCATCCATATACCTTTTTCATCCATTCACGTCACGTAATACCGAATTCGGTACATGTGAAGCTAGAGAAACAACCGCAAGCGCACCATCAGCCTGGCATGTAGTCGTGTTCTTACATGACACGCATGTCAGGAATATCATGTTTGCACCATCCATATACCTTTTTCATCCATTCACGTCACGTACTACCGAATTCGGTACATGTGAAGCTAGAGAAACGACCACCAGCACACCATCAGCGTGGCATGTAGTCATGTTCTTACATGACACGCATGTGATGAACATCATGTTTGCGCCATCCATATACCTTTTTAATCCATTCACGTCACGTAATACCGAGTTTTGTACATGTGAAGCTAGAGAAACGACCGCCAGCACACCATCAGCGTGGCACGTAGTCATGTTCCTACATGACACGCATGTCATGAATATCATGTTTGCACCATCTATGTACCTTTTTCATCCATTCACGTCACGTAATACCGAATTTGGTACATGCGAAGCTAGAGAAACGACCGCCAGCGCACCATCAGCGTGGCATGTAGTCATGTTCTTACATGACACGCATGTCATGAATATCGTGTTTACACCATTCATATACCTTCGTTATCTATTCACGTCCAGTAATACCAAATTTGATACATATGAAGCTACAGAAACGACCGCGAGCACACCATTAGCGTGGCATGTAGTCATGTTCTTACATGACACGCATGTCATGAATATCATGTTTGCACCATCCATATATCTTTTTCATCCATTCACGTCACGTAATACCGAATTTGGTACATGTGAAGCTAGAGAAACGACCACCAGCGCACCATCAGCGTGGCATGTAGTGATGTTCTTACATGACACGCATGTCATGAATGTCATGTTTGCACCATCCATATATCTTTTTCATCCATTCACGTCACGTAATACCGAATTTGGTACATGTGAAGCTAGAGAAACGACCGCCAGCGCACCATCAGCGTGGCATGTAGTCAAGTTCTTACATGACACGCATGTCATGAATATCATGTTTACACCATTCATATACCTTCGTTATCTATTCACGTCCCGTAATACCAAATTTGATACATATGAAGCTACAGAAACGACCGCGAGCACACCATTAGCGTGGCATGTAGTCATGTTCTTACATGACACGCATCTCATGAATATTATGACATGCGTGTCATGTGACCGTTTTATGTCATGCGTGTCATGTCATCGTGGCAGCGACGTCGGGGCACGACACCACTGCCACGATGGTTCGTTTACCGGTACCGCTAACGCACGTTGCATTCCTTCTCGGATCTGGATCATGGCTTTCCGCAAGCCATTCCTGCACTCAGCTGTGCGGGTCGACACTGTCTGCCTCGGCGGGCATCATCTTGCTTGGCGCTGCTGGTATTTGTGGTCAGGCTTGGTCACGTTGGTCGACAACGGCCATCATCTAAGATAATGGCGTGGGATATAACCACTTACCTCTGACTCTCGCACTTGGGCACGACACCGCTGCCACGATGGTTCGCTTACCGGTACTGCTAACGTAGTATTTGAATCATGCCTATAGTGTTAGGACCTGTGACCGTTGTTTCGTTGCGGTGTCGTGCCCACCTCATGTTTTTCACATTACTAAGCAATTATTGTTCCTTCCTGCCTTGACGTATTCTAATTTAGTTGATATGCTACTTTTAGTCGCTGTAGATGTAGAACTGAACCCAGGTCCCACTATTGCTGATCTGTCGCGCTCCCTGGCTTCGGTTCTGGAGACAGTTCGCAGAATCGAGGAAGGTCAGAACGCTATACTGCGGGAACTTCAAGGTGTAAAAGAAAAACGGGTCGCACCTGACCTTGAATGCCAGAGTTTGAATTAAAGGGTCGGGACACTGGAGACAACCTACTCTCCGGTCGTTCATAGTGAAACGAACGCCTCAAATGTTTCTGACATTGTCAATCAACTAAAAAACATAACGTCATGATGCGAAGATACCGAAAACAGAATGCGACGTTCCAATATAATTTTTTGGCATTGAAGATGATGAGAAGGAAGATTGGACGGCGATCATAACTTTCTCTTCCCAAAATCTTGACATCACAATGACTAGTTTACAATTTGATAGGGTACATAGATTAGGTAGCTTTGCTTGAAACAAGTGTCGGCCTATAATAGCAAAGATGACCGTATTCAAGGACAAGCAAAGCATTGTGACTTCTGCCCGCAAACTAAAAGGGTCAAAGTTTGGAGTAAGCGAAGACTTTTCACCCTCAACACGCCAAGCAAGAAGGAAATTGCTGGAATTTTTCAGGGGAAAGGCTAAACCATATAGATTATTGGTTGATAAGCTCTGAATAGGTAGAGAGACATACGTTTTTGACTCCTCCACGAACTCTGTTGTTTTATCTTCACGATAGCTAGAGAGAAAGAGGGATAAGTGCGATCGTAGTGAACCTTCGAAACCCACCTCTACTTTTCTGCTATCAGCTTTATTCACTAATATCAGAAGTCTTCTACCAAACTGCGACCTAGTTTCATCCTTCCTTGATGACAGCTGTCCAAAGGTCGTAGAACTTACAGAGACTTGGTTGTGCCCTAATCAGTCACAAGGAATTGTTTTTTGATAAGAACTACACCATTTATAGGAGTAGACGCACACAAAGGAGAGGTGGAGGGGTACTGCTGGCCATTATGAACGACATCGCATAATTCGTGATTGATATGTCCTCTGATCTGGAAATAATATGGGCAGCATGTTGGGCGCACACCAAAAACATACTGCCACCCACACGTAGTGTGTGGGCTGCAATATCGGCTCTCTATCTAGAGGAAAAAAGAAGATCGCGTGCTTCTCCGCTCGAGAGCCAGCCACGACTGACGCATTGTCCTAGAGCTAGAAACTCGATGGTTTGATAAACCCCCAGTAGTTGTGATTCATCGTGACAAACTGGTGGAAGTGCTGGGTAGTCTTCTCATGGATGCTGCAGAACGCCCCCCCCCCCCCCCAGGGAGCCGTAATACGAGTCCAGTGCCAGTCAATACTCCCGTGCATTGGACCAGCCGCCGAATCAGGATATCGCCTCCGGAAGTCGACGACACTGCTCCCACCACGTCGACAAACATGACCAGCGCTTCAGTGCAAACCTCGGCAACCGGCACGGAAAGCACGACGTCGAACCGCTATACGTTGGAAAGCCCACGGGCACCGGCGACTTTCCATCGTACGGAGCGCGAGGACGTTGAGGACTGGTTGGCGTACTTCGAGCGCGTAGCCACCTTGAATCAGTGGGATGACGCGGCGAAACTGGGTCATGTCTATTTCTATCACGAAGACGGGGCACGTACGTGTCATCGAAATCGAGAGGAGCAGCTGATGACGTGGCCCGAATTCTCTCGTAGACTTCTGCAGACCTATGCCAGCATTTATCGCCAAGAACGAGCCATTCTGGCCCACATCCAGTCGCCAAATGAAACTGTGACCACGTACGTTGAAGACATGACGCACCTATTCTGATGGGCTGAATCAACAATGACGGAGGACAAGAAGTTGCGTCACTTCTTGTGACGCAACTTCTTGTCCCCCCCCCCCCCCCAAGAAAACTAGCCGAGGCGAACTCTGGAGTTGGGGTTGCTGTACTTCGAAGCGCTGAAGACCTCCTATTGACGCAGAACCGTACAGAAACTGGTCCGACATCACCTGCTGCTGCAAAGGATAGCCGGCTTTTACTCGACATAGCAGTGACTATTGATGGTTGTGCAGTTAATGCGTTAGTGGACACCGGCGCCGACTATTCCATACTGAGCGGGAAACTGACAACGCAGCTGAAGAAAGTCATCACGCCGTGGCACAATTCGCAGATTCGGACAGCTGGTGGCCACGTCGTTACTCCACTGGGTGCCTGCACAACTAGAGTACAGATCCAAGGGTATACATTCGTCACAAGCTGCCTCATTCTACGCGAATGTTCCCGCGACGTCATCCTGGGAGTTGACTTTCTACAGGAAAATGGAGCTATCATTGATCTACAAAAGCGCCGCGTCACGTTCTCAGCCCAGCGAGCAATCAACGTGCAGGATGACGGAAAGCGTGTCGACGTACTCCGTATTTCTGAACAGAGCGTGACGCTTCCTCCACGAGCAAGTGTTCTAGTCGACGTAACATGCTGTGGTTTGGGCGATGGCGATGTGGTGGCCGAGACAAATTTAGAACACCTCCTGCAGCAAGAAATTTGTGTAGCTAGAAGTGTATTACACCTTCGTGATGGCCGATCTGAATTGCTCGTAACCAACTTTAGCAACGAGCATCGACATCTGTTCCGTGGCACTTCGATAGCGTTTGCCCACGAAGTAGCAAACGTCACCAACTGTCTCACGTCAGAACTAGTGGATACCACCGACACGTCAATGAGTAATATTGACATCAATCCTGATCTGTCCACCGCTAACCAGACTGCGCTACGAGCGCTCTTGTTCGAGTTCAGGTATTGCTTCGCAAGTTGCTCAAAGATCCGCCAGACGTCTATCACTCAACACAGGATCATCACGTTCGAGGACGCACGCCCGATACACCAGAACCCCTACCGCGTGTCGGCTAAAGAACGTGAAGCGATACGTACGCAAGTCAGCGAGATGCTTGGCGATGGCGTTATTGAACCATCTAACAGCCCGTGGTCATCTCCAGTCGTACTTGTCAAAAAGAAGGACGGTTCGCTACGCTTCTGCGTCGACTACCGAAAGCTTAACAACGTGACCAAAAAGGATGTGTATCCGCTGCCACGTATCGACGATTCGCTGAATAGACTTCGTCGTGCCCATTATTTCACTTCTCTCGATCTCAAAAGCGGGTATTGGCAAATCGAGGTAGATCAGCGTGACCGTGAGAAAACAGCCTTCGTGACTCCAGACGGCTTATACCAATTTCGAGCACTCCCTTTTGGCTTGTGTTCGGCGCTGGCAACTTTTCAGCGAATGATGGACACTGTCCTCACAGGGCTCAAGTGGCAGACTTGTCTTGTCTACCTTGATGATGTGGTGGTCTTCTCTGCCACGTTCGAGCAGCACCTTCACCGCCTGCGCAGCGTGCTGGAGGCTATCCCATCAGTGGACCTCACACTAAAGCCACAGAAGTGCCACTTCGGCTATGAAGAACTCAAATTTCTTGGACATGTAGCTAGCGCCGAAGGAGTCCGGCCCGATCTGGACAAGCTTGCCACTGTTGCCGAATTACCAGCTCCTGTCGATAAGAAAGCCGTTTGGTGCTTCCTTGGTTTGTGCGCCTACTATTGCCGGTTCATTCACGGCTTTTCTCAGTTAGCAGAACCTCTGACTCGTCTCACGAAGGACGACACGCCGTTTGTCTGGGAAAATGAGCAACAAGCAGCTTTTGATGAACTGCGACAGCGCAAGTAATCAGCGCCCGTTCTCGCTCATTTCGACGATGATGCTGACACGGAGGTTCATACTGACGCTAGTAACGTTGGGCTCGGTGCAGTGCTCGTTCAGCATCAAGAAGACATCGAAAGAGTGATAGCCCACGCCAGCCGCTCGCTATCCCGTGCTGAGGCGAATTATTCCACTATACGGAAAAAGAATGCCTCGCAGTAATGTGGGCAATCGCCAAGTTTCGCCCGTACCTTTATGGCCGTCCCTTCAAGATGGATGGATGAATGGATATGGCTGTACCTTTTAGATCGAGCGGTGGCTAGCGCCACCAAGCCGTAATACCTAATGAACCAGAAACTTGATTTATTTTTTTTCTTTAAAAAGTGAGTTCGAGGATTCGTACTTGGCAGTGAAGAGTTTAATATTCACTCGTGCCTTGACTTTAGCCACCAATCAGATAACCTCCTTCTAGTTAAGTCTACCCGCTTAAAGTCTATTTTGCCCTCCCGGTCCCTAAACCCCAGTGCTTTGAAAAACTCTGCGCCATCATCCTGAACTATAGGGTGAAGCCCTTTACAGAACATTATCATGCGAGATAGTGACGGACCACCACGCCCTCTGTTGGTTGGCAAGCCTGTGCGACCCTTCAGGATGGCTAGCATGGTGGAGCTTGCGGCTGCAGAAGTTTGACGTCACCATTGTCCATAAGTCCGGCCGTAAGCATGAAAACGCTGATGTCACGCGCACACCTTCGTGTCGTCAGTCAGCAAGCAGAGGAAGACGAAGGCTTCCTTGGCGCCATTAGCTCATCAGACTTAAGCAAACGGCAGCGAGATGACGCAGAGATTCGTCCAATCATCGATCTTTTAGAGGGCCAGGGCGCAATCATACCATGCCATTTATCCCGCTCGTTTGCGTCGTTCTGCTTTCAAGACAGTGTGCTGTACAAGAAGAACGCTTGTTCGAACAACCATGCTTACCTCCTGGTGGTTCCTTGAGACATGCGAGACGACGTCCTTTTTGCTTGCCATGACGAACCCACATCCAGTCATCTGGGCTACTCACGGACACTTGCCAGAGTGAGCGAGAGGTACGTACTATTGGCCAGGACTTTCGGCAAGTGTCAAGAAGTACGTCAAGAGCTGTCGGGAATGTCAGTGCCGAAAGCAACCGTCTGTTAAACCAGCTGGTTTGCTTCAGCCCATTGAAGCACCTTGCACGTCGTTCGACCAAGTCGGCATGGACATTCTTGGGCCATTTCCCCTGTCTGCGGACAGCAACGAATGGGTGATCGTCGCGGCCGACTATTTGACACGCTACGCTGAGACGCAGGCGATTCCACGAGCTACGGCTTCTGAGGTAGCACAATATTACATGCGCCACATTGTGTTACGACACGGTGCTCCTTCCAGTATAATAAAGGGCGGAGGAACGGCATTCACGGCGCAGATTATGGACGAAGTTTTGAAACTGAGCAACAACAGACACCAAAAGGCAACTGCGTACCACCCACAAACCAACGCACTTACCGAGCTACTGAATAAGACCCTCGCAGACATGATCTCAATGTACATCGACGTACAGCACAAAACATGGAACTGGATGTTACCTTATGTGACCTTCGCGTATAATACCGCTGTGCAAGAGACCACGCGATTCATGCCATTTCGACTTCTCTATGACCGCGAAGTGCCGACAATGCTGTACTCAATGCTACCATGTCAAGACGAAGACGAGCTGGCTACTGACGCCGAAGAATTTGCAGAGCGTGCTTAGGAAGCCCGGCAGCTCGCGCGACTGCACATCAGCCAGCAACAGCAGGCAGACGCACGACGCTATAACACCCGCCCCAGAGAAGTGTTTTACAACCCCGGAGACTAAGTTTGAGGGTGGACGCCCGTCCGCTGCCGTGGCCTGAGTGCAAAGTACTGAGCCGGTGCTTTGGCCCATATAAAGTGTTACGCCGCCTCAGTGACGTGAACTACGAAGTGGTTCCGGACTCAACACCGCAGGCACGGAGCAGGACACGACCGAGGCCGGACGTCATTCGTGTGTTGTGCATGAAACCATTTGTTCATAACTTTTTTTTGTGAACTTGCTTCTTCATTCATTGATTTTTGCTATACTGGCACGCTCTTTAATTTCTACTTTTACCCTAATCCGAATTTCGAATTTCTTTTTTTTTTCACGTGTCTATGATGTAACATCGGGGTGGTGCTATATACTCTTCTTCCCCTCTTTTTGAACTTTTTTTCCTTTTAGAAAGGGGGAATAATGCCACCCAAACGTAGTGGGTCGACTGCAAGAGCGGCTCTCAATCCGGAGGAAAAAAGAATATCATGTGCTTCTTCTCCACTCCAGAGCCAGCCACGACCAACGCATCGTCCTAGAGCTAGCTACTCAGTGGTTTAATAAACCCCCCAGTACTTGTGATTCATCGTGACAATACTAACAGGCGTTTGCTATCGTCCACCCGATGCTAGTCCGCTATTTCAAGATGATATGCGAAAGAGCATCTCGGCCGCAATGAAGGAATGTCCTACAGATCACGTGTACATTTTCGGTGACTCTAACTTACCCAATATCAACTGGCCCACTTTATCATCGTCCTGCCAAATTTCAACTGATTTCATCAACGTTTCGCTGAATTTCAGCTTTCACAAGTGGTAAATAAACGCAGACGTGGTACTAATATTCTAGATTTGGTGCTAACAACCGCCCCTGATACGATAGGCACGATCGAATACTGTGACGGTTTTAGTGACCACAATCTCCTACAACTCGCCATCCACAAACTGGTACCAAGTATAGGTTCCATGGCTACGAAGTTCATTCGTAACTACAATAAAGCGGACTACAGTGGCATGAACAATGAATTAGCGGTCTTCTTCCATTAGTCTTTAATGCAATCTTTTTCTCAGCAGTCTGTGGCTAAAAATTGGCTTGCATTCAAGAAGAAAATGTCAGCTTTAGTGCACAGGTATGTGCCTCTTATCTCTATTGCTCACGATAACAAAAATCCTTGGTTCAGTTCATCACTACGCCAACTGCATAATAAAAAGAAGCGGTTCTACACTGCAGCCAAACATTCATACAGCGCGTATTCCTGGGAAAGATACAAGACATGCCTGAAAGAATATTCATCAGCTATATGTTCCGCCAAAAACAAGTACTATTCACATGACCTACCCTCCGTCTTGCACACAAACCAACTAAAGTTCTGGCAACCCATATCTCCTGGAAATGAATCGCGACAAATCTGTCTTTTCAACGACGACAACACACCACTAACAAATGAGCAATGCTGAGACGAGTTCAAAAAATTTTTCTCGTCGGTATTTACTAAAGAAAATCCCCTAAACGTGCCTTATGTTCCAGATTTAGGTTACCCTTATATCACACCAATAACGGTCACTGAGGATGGAGTTGCGTGTCTCATGAATAACCTTAGTCTATCAACATCGGCGGGTGTAGATAATTTAAACGCTAAGATATTGAATAATACCCTACCGCTTTCAAGTGAAATACTGTGCAGAATATTTAATCAATCATTGTCGACCGGACAACTACCTAACGACTGGAAGTTTGCCAGGGTTATTGCGGTATTCAAAGCTTGAAAGAAAAATAAACCAGACAACTACCGCCCCATTTCCCCAACTTTCATTTCCTGTGAAATGCTAGAGCACATAATTGCATCGCACATCTACCACCACCTGGAGACTAATAATTTTTTTCTTCATAAATCAACATGGATTTCGTAAAAATATGACGTGTGATACGCAATTGCTTGAACGTACTACTGACTTAGACTTTAACATGGACAATAATCTGCAAAATGATAGCATTTTTCTTGACTTTTCTAAAGCTCTTGACCACGTGGCTCAGTGTCGATTGTTTTCCAAATTAAATTTTGTCGGACCGGACTCTGCTATCTTATCTTGGATTAGAAATTTATCATCTCACCAACAATTCACTGTAATTATTAACTGTGTTTTTCTCCTAGCTGATGTAACATCCGGAGTCCCTCGAGGTAGCGTTCTAGGCCCTTTACTCTTCCTTATTTACATTAATGACCTGGCCAAAATTTTTTTCCTCAAATATTGGATTATTCGTCGATGACTGTATTATTGATAGAAAAGTAACATCTCGCGATGATCACCACATTCTGCAAAATGACATTAACTTTATAAATGTTTGGTGTCAAAAATGGCTCAGGGTATTGAACTCTGGAAAATGTAAACTCATTTCTTTCACCCACAAACAATCGAACTCTTATTTTTCCTACGTCATTAACAACTCTGTCATATCTCGTGTTCAGTCATTGAAGTATCTGGGGATAAACTTGACTCCAAGTCATTCATGGCGCCCCCACATTACTGCTCTCTGTGCTAAAGCATCACAACCGCTTGGATACACTCGTAAATCGTAAACCTCCGTAAATCGCCACCTAACATTCTCAAGTTAGCGTACCTTACCTTCATTCGCCCACAGTTAGAATTCGCGTAATCTATTTGGTTCCCTTATCAAGACTACTTAATTACTAATTTATAGCTTGTTTAAAACCATGCCGCTCGTTTTATTACTGGAAATATCGAAAGAAAATATAGTATTACTAAAATAAAACTCGAACTTTAGCTGCACCCTCTTCAGTTTCGCCGGTGTGTTTCCCTTTTATGCCTGCTTCATGGATATGTTCAAAACACCAGGCCTCATTCTCTCCCTTTGAAAACCCCACTGCGAATGTCTAGGCGGCTCCATAATCAGGGAAGTTTCGAGCACATCTTCGGCAATACAAGGGCGTTTATTTGTTCTGTGCTGCCACACGACATCCAGCTTTGGAACGATCTTCCTGGCGATATCACTTCGATAACAAATCGCAAGGCCTTTCACTACCGCCTAATCAAACATTTGATGTCTACGTAGTTATTTCTCATTTATTCTTTCTATATGTGTTATCCTATGTTTTAACTTGTTTAACGTTGTATTAAGTCACATTGTAGTATTGTACACGCTGCCAAAATTTTCTTTATTTTTCAGCCACTGACTGTTCATGTTAATTAAGTTCGTGTTTAGTGTACGCTCTTTCTTTGTTTAGTTTTACTACTGGGGTGTTACTCTTGCTTTTCTGACAGTCGTTTACATCACAGTGCACTTTGCAGATTGTATCGTTTTGATGTAATCTTTTCCTATATTTATCACATGTCATATTTTACCATGTATCGACCCCCTTGCACAATGCTCCGATAAGGATCCTGTAAGGTATTGTGAATAAATAAATAAATCATGTTTGCACCGTTCATATACCTTCGTCATTAATTCACGTCACGTAATCCCAAAGTTGGTACATGTGAAGCTAGAGAAACAACCGGGAGCACGCCATCAGCGTGGCATGTAGTCATGACTTACAAGACGCGCATGTCATGATTTCCACGTGAGGGCCTGTCACTTATGATCGTCATGCAGTTTTACCATACCAGTTTTGCAATATGTCATGTGAGCCCCCCGCGGTGGTCTAGTGACTAAGGTACTCGGCTGCTGACCCGCAGGTGATGGGATCGAATTCCGGCTGCGGGGGCTGCATTTTCAATGCAGGCGAAAACCCCGTGGGTCCGTGTGCTCAAATTTCGGTGGACATTAAAGAACCCCAGGAAGTCGACATTTCCCGAGTCCTCCACTACGGCGTCTCTCATAATCTTATGGTGGCTTTAGGAGGTTAAACCCCACATATCAATCATGAATCAATATGTCATGTGAACGAAACCACCGCAGCAGCAGCAAGGCAATGACATGTAAATCATGACATTTACGATATACATTTCATAATTTTCATGTTATGCAATACCAATATTGGTATAGATCACATAATCCAAATAGCCGGGAGAGCTAACAGTCTTAGGCGGATAGATAGATAGATAGATAGATAGATAGATAGATAGATAGATAGATAGATAGATAGATAGATAGATAGATACGGTCAAAGGGAGAGAGAGATATCGCATGAAGAAACAGGGAGGTAAACCAGAAAGCAAGTGTCTGGTTTGCTACTCTGCACTGGGGAAAGGAAAATGGGAGACAGAAAAGCAAGGAAAAAGGAATGAGAGATAGAGAGTGGGACGGAAGCGAAAACATACAAACACACTAAAACGTCCCAAACGTTCGACGAGGCGGGTCGATCGCAGAAACTTCAGGGGGGCCTTCATGGCTCTTTAGCGTGAAGCTCAATCTTTCCGGTAGTCCGAAATTAATTTTTCAGAAAGCGGCTGGTCGTCGAGGCGTGCAGACACTGCTCACAGGGACTGTCTGTGGCAGTTGTACTGAGGGCACTGACACAAAATATGTTCGATTTTTTCATCAGCCCCGCAGTGATCACATGCAGCACTGTCTGACCATCCGATGCGGCAAGCAAAGGCCTTCGTAAAAGACACCTCAAGCCACACGCGACAGAGAACGATTGTCTCAGATCTGGATAACCCAGATGGAATGGAAAGTCGTAGGTACGTATAGGTCCAGACGGTGATGACGGGTGTGTAGAAATCTGGGCGTGTTCCGCAGAAACCTGGTGACATCATGCCTGAGCGTATTCATCCTTGCTGCTGCGTCGCTTCTTGACAGTGGAATGGGATTCATCATGCCATTTTCGTGAGCGTTCTTTGCTGCAGCGTCGGCAAGCTCGTTATGAATTATTCCGCAGTGGCCTGGTAACCCTTGAAAAGTTACATCCGGTCCTTTCTGTAGTACTTGTTGATACAATTATCTTGCTTCAAGCACCAATTGGTCTTGAGGTCCACGACATAGCGCAGTTCGAATACAATTGATTGATTTGTGGGGTTTAACGTCCCAAAACCACCATTTGATTATGAGAGACGCCGTAGTGGAGGGCTCCGGAAATTTTGACCACCTGGGGTTCTTTAACGTGCACCCAAATCTGAGTGCACGGGCCTACAACATTTCCGCCTCCATCGGAAATGCAGCCGCCGCAGCCGGGAGTCGAACCCGCGACCTGCTGGTCAGCTGCCGAGTACCTTAGCCACTAGACCACCGCGGCGGGGCAGTTCGAATACAATACAGAGCTGGTTTCGAATCGGTGCAAATGCACCATTTTAGAGGTGCTTCTTGATTTATCCTGCGGAGTGCACAGAGGAATGCTGCGAGCTCTGGGGCTGCCTATGTTGTTTTGTGAAACGTTCGAAATTGGATGATTTCGGCTTTTGCTGGGAAGCTCACAGCTCCTGCAAATCCCCTAACGTTTGTCGAACCATCTGTATAAAGTTTGACGTGGTGTTTGTATCTTTGGTGCAGCATATGTAGAGTCAGCTGTTTCAAAGCTGGTGTCGAGAGATCCGCCTTTTTGCAAATTTGTGGCGCTGTCAAGCGTAGGTTAGGACGGTCTAAACAATAAGGGGCTGTCAGGATACGTTCAGGAAGTGTGTGGTCTGCTGTAAGGCACTCACGGTAACACAATACTCTCTAACAGAAGGAGACGCTCGGTCGCTCTTCTGGAAGTGAAGATATAGTCAAGGTCACCGAAGTTCGCTAAGAAATATTTCGCATTTAAAATTACGATTATTGATAAGTGAGTAGTGAGTTGTTGCTCCTGCGCAACATTGGGCATCTGTGGTACCATTTGGCACGGGAGTTCTTGAAACAGTTGCGACTTGGGATCAGGTTTATATGCACGTTGCACTACGCACATTAAAAAAATGAGTACCCAAACTTGAAGAACTTGCATCCGTTCTTCATTTCACCGTACTGGGGCCATTGATTTTATCTTTCTCTTTCAATGTACGTGATGTCTCACCATCCATATTTCTGTCGTTTTCCTTTCTTTCACTCTATTTTTCTTCTCTTTCAAGCTCTCTCTCTCTCTCTCTCTCCGTGTGTGTGTGTGTGTGTGTGTGTGTGCGTGCGTGCGTGTGTGTGTGTGTGTGTGTGTGTGTGTGTGTGTGTGTGTGTGTGTGTGTGTGTGTGTGTGTGTGTGATTAAAACGGAGACTCGCAACCTCTCCCTTTTCCAGGCGATCACCGGCTCTCACGTAATCGCCTTGAAGGGGGAGGGGTCGCAATCTGGCATATCAGCAATGAATGGTTGTTTTGCTCACCGCGAGATGACGCGAAAAGAGATTGTGGTTGCTCTCGCATCCGTTTGAACGCGCTGCCAGCAGCCGCCGGAGCGCGCAAGCCACGTGTTCTCTTTCATAAAAAATTGACACTGTACGAATTCTGGTGAAGCGATCAAGTTATCATAGTAACGATCCCACATATAAGAAGAATGTTCGAGTTTGGATCATGTTAATGTTTATATGAGAGCAGTTCTAGTGCTGATGGTGCTTTTGAAAAGTTACGATGTAAGTAACCTGATTGATTTGTGGGGTTTAACGTCCCAAAACCACCATATGATTATGAGAGACGCCGTAGTGGAGGGCTCCGGAAATTTCGACCACCTGGGGTTCTTTAACGTGCACCCAAATCTGAGCACACGGGCCTGCAACATTTCCGCCTCCATCGGAAATGGAGCCGCCGCAGCCGGGATTCAATCTCGCGACCTGCGGGTCAGCAGCCGAGTACCTTAGCCACTAGACCACCGTGGCGGGGCTACGATGTAAGTAACCTAAAATAACCTCGTTATACCCTTGTTAAACAGGCAGCCTCATCCATGGTTAAGCTAACCGCGGTTCACTGATGTTACACGGCACGCAATACCGTGGTTATGCCACTAACCGTGGTTTTAAGAAACTGAGATTTGGCCCCGCCACGGTGGTCTAGTGGCTAAGATACTCGGCTGCTGACCCGCAGGTCGCGGGATCAAATCCCGGCTGTGGCGGCTGCATTTCCGATGGAGGCGGAAATGGTGTAGGCCCGTGTACTCAGATTTGGGTGCACGTTAAAGAACCCCAGGCTGTCGAAATTTCCGGAGCCCTCCACTACGGCGTCTCTCATAATCATATGGTGGTTTTGGGACGTTAAACCCAAGAAATCAAAGAAACCGAGATCTGCAACATTGGTTAAGCAGATAACCGAGAAAATGGCGGTGCTCTCCACCGTTGAGTGCATGCCGGCGAGCGCGCATGAAAAATGAACGAGCTGGACGGCACGAACCACGCGTAAAGCCTGATGAGAATGTGGGAAAATCATCTCAGTGATATGCGGAGCACGTCACGCAATGCAAAAGTGTACTATCGGAATCAAATGAAATGCGAACAGCGGAGCGCGTGGCAAAAGCCTTATCAATGGCATAGTGCGTGTCGTCGCCCATTCATTGGCACATACAGGCCTGCACATCCGCTGCGGCAGCACTGCGCTATCCCCCTATAGTGCAATATTTCTGCTTGTGTTCCAGGTGTGGTATTTCAAAGGAACAAAATAAAAAAAGAGGTTAAACTACTGCAGCCGAAGCCCAGTATTGCAGCACGGTTTGTCATAACGGAGTCCATCATCATAGAATTCCTGGCTAATTATATTTATGGAAGACAAAAGTCGGTTCATAATGCTGATAATTTCACGCTGCTTCACTTCTTGCCGGTAACACGAAACAATTTGCGCTCTCTCTTCAGAAAAAACGCCCGGCATTTCTAGTTAAAGTGACGCGTTTTTGGGTCGGTCTCTAAAAGAAGGGTGCAGGTGAAGCAACGCTGGCGAACGAGATGCGCGATCGTTTGAAAATCAACCGCGAAGCGATTACATTTCTCTTTTTGTTTCATCGTGCCAAGTCACCGATTGCACTGCGATGCTGAAGTAAAAGCAAAAAATTGCTAGTGACACGATCAAAAACGTTTGGCACGCCCACGATGGCCACCATTACCACCATACGAAAACTAGAGTAGAAACGGAGATAACGCACTGTAGGGGGATCGCGCAGTGCTGCCAAACTGGATGTGCACACCTGTCAATAATGATGAGTGGATGACCAACACTATACTGTTTCTAATGCTTGAAACACGCGCTCCGCTATTCGTGTTTCATTTGACGCGGATAGTACGTGGCAATTACAGCCGCTTTGAACGCTGAACTTCCGCCTGACGCAGAGCGATTCACGCCAAAGCAAGTCCTGAAGAAGATAGACAATGTGAACAAAAAGTACCGGCAAGTACATGAATACACTAGGGGCCACATATGACATTTTTGCCTGGTTGCTGTTGAATGTATTCGGAACATATATACGCAAGGAAGTCGCTCTGTTGATTATTCTACGCCAGATGGCTTAGCCATTAACCGAGGATGCTTTCGCGCTGTGTAACATCGGCGAACCGTGGTTGGCGCTAACCGCGGTTCAACGCGGTCAACCGTGTATGGTCGTAACCGCGTTTGCTTGGCCTCTGTAACATGGGTATAACATGCGAACGGCATTATTAGTAATGTGTTTGATGCGAGATGCCCAAGATATGTTCGTTGTGGTAAGAACACTCAAGTATCCATATGAGCTGACCGGATCGAGCGGGACGTTGTAAAATAGTATGTTAGCGGGGTGTTGGGTGATTTTATTACCTGGATTATCTTACATTTGCCAATGTTTAAGCCCATTCGCCATGTGCTGCACCAAGCTGCCACAGCGTTAAAATCAAACTGAAGTAATGAAATGTCATAATCATTGGTTATTTCATGAAAAATGACGCAATCATCGGCAAAAAGATCAATGTTAAAAGAAGTAGAAGACGTGAGGTCCTTAATATAAATTACAAACATAAGCACGACAAGGATCGACCCTTGCGGTACCCCTGGGTGGACCGCAGTAGATTACAAATTGTGACTGTTAGCAGTAAAGTATTGAATTCTGTTAGATAGAAAACAATCAAGCGACTTGTGTAATATATAGTATAGTAGTTGGTGACAGACTTTGTCGAAAGCCTTACTAAAGTAAAAAAATACAGTAAGCGCATGATTAACGCTCCAAAATCTAATGCAGTTTGTGAGTGAATGATGTGTTCTGTCTCGCATGAAAAATGTTCGCAAAAGTCATGTTGTGCAGGTGTAAAAAACGAGTTAGATTCAAGAAAGTTAATGAGTTTTTAAAAATTACATGTTCTAATACCTTCCAGAAAGTGTTTGTTACAGAAACAGGGCGATAAATATTCGGAGAGTGTTTATTACCCGACTTAAAAATCGCCACCACTCTGCCGATTTTCCATTGTGTAGGAATGGTTGATGTGTGTCTAAGGATTGTTGAAAGATCTTTGTAAGTATCAATGAACTGTCAGTAACGGTGCTTTTCAGAAATTTGTACCAAATGTTTCGTGGCTATGAGAAGAGTGAATGGGCAAGCCACTTATAAGTTTAGCAATACCAGAAAGATCAATGGATATTAGTGGCATGACGATGTAGTTGAATTTACATGGGGTGTTAACGACCCAAAACCACCACTTGATTATGAGAGACGCCGTAGTGGAGGGCTCCGGAAATGTCGACCACCTGGGGTTCTTTAACGTGCCCCCAAATCTGAGCACACGGGCTACAACAGCATTTTCGCCTCTATTGAAAATGCAGCCGCCTCAGCCGAAATTGGATCCCGCGACCTGCGGGTCAGCAGCTAAGTCTCCTAGTCACTAAACTGCCACGGCGGGGCGATATAGTTAGAGTTCTGCATATGAGGCAGGTTGGCGTTACCATCTAAAGAAAAGTTGTTTTTGAAAGTTTCATTAAGAAGACCGGCACACATGTTAGTAAGAACGCTGGATAGTCAAAATAATCTGCTAGAAATATTCTGTTATGAGGCAAAGAGTCAATTAGGCGCCAAAATTTACGTGCATTGGTTGAGCAGCGTTTCCGGCTTTGTACGAAAAAGAAAATGCAACTTAAGAGATTTTAAAGTAGCGATGTGAGCGTTGTGTGCAGTATTGTAAATCGCTCAACGTTCTTATGTGGGCGCTATAGTCTCGCAGATTTGTAAAGTCGTTTTCTATGGTTAGATAGTCGTCTGATGTAGGCGTTTTAACATGGTGCCTTCTGATTAGAGATGATCATACAGTTAGGAGTGTATTTTTTGGTAAGTTCATCTACTTTTGCAGCAAAAGGATCCCGCTTCACTTATACACAGTAATCATTGAAATGAGAAAAAAATGAATTGATGAAAATAGACAATTCAGCAATAATTTGCACGAAAAATTGCCTCTTTTGAAATCACATATAACTTTTTCTCAATACTTCGTTTGTGAGGTGAAATTTGAAAGTGAAAATCTAGCAGGGAATGATTGCTGGTAGCAGGCAGATAACTTAGTTCAGAAGCTAAGGTGGGTGTGTTAGTCAAAATTAGGTCAAGTGTATTTGAAGTAGTACTCGTTACTCTGGTAGGCTGGGTGTTCATTTGACACAGACCAAAAACAAAACACATATCTATGAAATCCTCGTTGTGTGCCGAAAAGGGTGATGAGTATGGTGGATCAATGTTCCAGTTTATGTCAGCGAGATTGAAATCACTATACTAGAAACAAAGGGGTCGAAGAAAAACATGATGTAACTATATTTATTGAATCGTGGATTTCACTTCGGAGTGTTTGTGCAGATGAAGGCGAACGATAGCATACTTCTCCTAAGATAATTTCCAAGTGACGAATTGTTAGTAGAACGCACACTATTTCGATGTCGTGATTAGTTTGTATGCATGACGATGGAATGCATTTAAATATGGCCAGGTGCGCACCTGCACCTCGACGCGCAGTGCGATCATAGTGATAGTAAAGTTTTGTGCGTTATCAATCAATTTGTTGTCGTGCGCATTTGAAAAAAAAGCCACGTTTCCGTGAGGGCAATAACTAGAGCGCCGCACGAATTTATCGCGGATGATAAGGAGTCAGGCTTATTTGCAATGCTTCTTGTTTTACAATAAAGGATGGATAGCTGAGTTGGAGAAGATAATAACAGACCACTACCCCTCGTGCTTCTTTATTGTGAACTAGATTTAGGAGGATGTCGAGCGTGGCCAGCCCACGTAAGGAGCCTGCAATTGGGATTATTCGGCGATGCCAAGGTTAGTATTAAAAACGTGACACTTGTTATTTCCTACGGAATTCAATTAGCTTTTCGTGGGCGAGACGAGTGGTTGGCTAAAAATTTTCTCATACATTAATGTTTCTTCGTTTAATTGGCCTCGGAGGGCTACAAGTGGCTCTTTAACGTCAGTAAGCTTGGCAATTATTGGGCGGGACTCCGTGGGAGAAAAAGAGCCCAACCTGTGCGCCCTTTCTATTAGGTGGCCTGTGAAGGATCCTAGAACTGACTCTCAGCACTTAGTTTGGCTTCTGTCTCCTGCCATTTTCTTTGGGAGTGGGAAGGCCATAGAAGAGAGGATTGTTGCACCGTGATCCAAGTAGTGACTGAAACGAAGTATTACGTGACCGAGGCACGTACTTCAGATAGCTCTTCATTAAGTTTGTCGAGGAGGAGGAAGCAACAAAAAAATTGCCCGCAGCTTCCCTCGGGGGAACACTGAGGAGGATGCGGAGCATATAATTGGTTAACGGGGTGTTAAAGTGCGACTTACTTGGGTCGATGGCTAAATTGGTTAACGTGGTTGTGAAATGGGGTGTTAAATTGCGACTTACTTGGGTCGATGGCTAAATTGGTTAACGTGGTTGTAGGAGGGGGTGTTAAATGAGTGAACACGTACACACGTATGCGAAAGGGCGGCGCTGGTCGAAGGGACGTCGATCATTGTGTTTGTGGATTCGTTGGAATTCATTTCACCGCGACCTTGGACGTCGACGCGCCGTACAAACCAACCGACGAGCGGCAACTGAGCGAGCGAGCGCCGACCTTGAGTATATATACAGCTCGACGGCGCATGCACTGTCAGCTGTTGAATGTTCTCGAAGCGCGACGCCACATGCGCGTCCACTGGAGAATCAGGAGAATTGTAGATGTCGAACGCGGTGTGTAGAGGAGGAAGGGTGCACAGATGGTGGAGGAGTGAAGCACGCGCGGTGTGTAGAGGAGGAAGGGATGCACAGATGGTGGAAGAGTGGGCGACGGCGCGACGGCGCATGCGCGCGCGTCAGCTGTCGAATGTTCGAGAAGCGGTGCGGACGGCGCGGACGGCGCGGACGGCGCACTACAAGGCGCGAGTATAAGATGCTTCCGCATCTAAAAGGGAGAAAAGCAGGGAGGTTAACCAGAAAGACATCCGGTTGGCTACCCTACACTGGGGGATTAAGGAAAGGGACAAGAAAGACAAGAAAGAGGGAAGAGAGGGGAAAAAGGGGGTGGGGGAGAGACTGACAGTAATTTCACTGCAGCGTGTAGAACTCTACCGCATGTCAGAGGCGTTCACACAAGCCTGTCTTTCTCAGGAAACACAGCAGGGCTTTCACTGCCTTGTGGGCTGTCGAGGCATGTGGACGTTGCTGTAATAGCACCTGCACAGAAAGAGGCCGATCATCCAGTCGCCGCATTGCGTTGGCAAGTACTTGTATATCTGAGGCAAATCGAGGACAATGACACAGCAGGTGTTCGATATTTTCATCGATGCCGCAAACATCGCATGCCGCACTGTCAGTAATTCCGATTAACGTGGTATAAACTTTCGTGAAAGCAACTCCCAGCCAAAGGCGATAGAGAAGCGAAGCTTCACGTCGATGTAGGCCGGGTGGAGGCCAGAGTTGTAGTGAAGGGTCGAGCTCGTGCAGTCGTGTACGTCGTATGCTTGGTGTGTTCCACTCAGTCAGTGTGAGACTGCGGGCCATGTGACGAATCTGCCTCGCCGCATCCGCTCTTGAAAGCGGTATCGGAACGCTGTTCACTTCTTTATGTGACGTGCGAGCAGCATGATCTGCAGAATCATTGCCGCCTATACCACTATGCCCAGGTAACCACTGAAAGACGATGTCATGGCCTTTTTGTATTAACAGGTGGGGAAGTTTCACGGTTTGGTAGGTCAACTGCTCGTGGCATCCGCGTCGGAGAACTGATATCAGGCACTGTAACGCTGGTTTTGAGTCAGAAAACACAGCCCATTTACCTGGTCTTTCTTCTGAATTGATGTATTCCAGTGCATTGCGCAGAGCCTCGAGTTCTGCCGTCATTGAAGTTGTCACATGTGAAGTCTTAAAACACCGAGTTACCCCTTGTGATGGTATAACCACTGCTCCACCTGAACTAGACGGCGTAGTAGAGCCATCCGTGTAAATGTGCACGTGGTTACTGTAGTTTTCTTCCAGTAGGAATAGACTCAGTTGTTTCAGGGCATGTGTTGGTAAGTCCGATTTTCTCCTCATTCCTGGAATCATTAAGTGAACTCGCGGCCGGCTCAAGCTCCAAGGAAGAAGCAGTGGCTTTGATGCAGGTGCGTATGTCTCAGCAAACGATGAACGATGCTTGGAGACAATAGTGCCGTATGTCGTGCGGGGCCTTTCAGCAGCTAGGCTCGCCAGGTGGTGAGAAGGGGTCCTAGCATAATGCCTGAGGTGCATGCGCATTGTCTCGGTAATAATATGCGTATTTATTGAGTGATCTTGAGCGATGGCAATGGTTTCAGCCGTTGAAGCACTGCGGAGTACTCCAAGGCATATCTTAAGTGCTTGGGCTTGAATGCTCTGAATTGGCGCAGGTTGGTCTTGCCGGTGTTAGATATGGCAGGTAAGCTGTACCGTAAGAATCCGATAAACAGCACTCTGTACAGTTGTAGCATGGATGGTATGGGCACTCCCCAATTCTTTCCTGCAAGGAATTTGAACATGTGGCATGTTGCGATCAGCCGCTTCTTCCTATAGTTCACGTGTGGAGTCCACGACAGGTTTCTATCTATTATGACTCCCAAGAACCTGTGGCTTCTGCTGAACGATATGTATTCTTCATTAATCGATATACTGTAAGCAGACATTGGTTTCCGCGTGAATGCTACCACTGCACATTTTCCGCAGGACACCTCGAGGCCTTGTTTACGAAGATAGCATGACGTCGTTGTAGCAGCCTTCTGAAGGCGGGCGCGAAGCTGAGGCCTTGTCACACCTGATGTCCAAATGCAGATGTCATCAGCATAGACCGAAAGTTCTACAGTGCTAGGTAGCTGCTCGACTAGACCAATGAGAGTTAGGTTAAAAAGGGTAGGGCTTAGCACTCCTCCCTGAGGAACTCCTCGGCTGCTGTAATAATGAGGTGTTGGGCCATTCGCTGTCACCACGTAAAATGATCTCAGCTGTAAGTAGCTGTACACCCACATATATATCTTGCCGCCAAGACCTACTGTTTCCAAAGCACTGAGGATGGCTTCATGGGTGACATTGTCGTAAGCCCCCTTAACGTCTAGAAACAGGGCGGCGCACAGTCTCTTACAGGCTTTCTGGTGTTGAACATATGTCACCAGATCAACAACATTGTCGATTGACGAATGGCCGCGCCTGAATCCGGTCATGGATACTGGATAGATTTCGTAGTGCTCTAAATACCACTCCATTCGTGTTAGAATCATTCGTTCCATCGTTTTTCCCACACAACTGGCAAGTGCGATAGGACGGTATGAGGCAATATCCGAAGGAGATTTACCAGCCTTTAGAAGTGGAATGAGGCGACTTGACTTTCATGCCTGGGGAACCGTATCAGTCTGCCAGGAGTCGTTGTACAGGCGTAAGAGTGCCTTCCGAGCTTCGTCTTCAAGATTACAAAGGGCACGATAGGTAATGCCGTCCGGACCGGGTGCTGAAGAACGTCTGCACAGAGCTAGTGCCGCCTCTAGCTCATCCATAGAAAACTGGCATTCCATACGGGGATCACGTGAGGGCGGTGGGTTGTCAAATGTTCCCGTTCTTGATACTGTGAAATTGGAATCACTGGCAATTCTTCTACAGAAAAATTCTGCGACGTCAATCTCTCTGCATCGAAGGTGAAGTGCCAGAGATGTAAACGGGTGTCGCTGACCCAAGGTTGTGCTAAGACCCCGGACAGTTCGCCATATCAGTGATAGGGGCTTTGGTGGATCCAACGACTCGCAAAAGGATGTCCAACGTCGCCTAGCCAGTTTATCCATGTGCCGCTGCATTTTCTTTTGAATGCGTCTAGCCAGCCTCAAATCATCCATGCACTTTGTCCGTCGGTACCTTCGTTCTGCACGACAGCGTATTGCGCGAAGTTTCTCAAGCTCGATGTCGAAATCGGTGCGCTTGTGACTAGTCAAATATGTATGCGTGGTATTCTGCAGGACATTCTTTATCGAGTCCTCTAGGTTATATGATGAGCCGTCGGTACAGCAGTCTTCCATTAACATTTTGAATTTCGGCCAATCGGTGTACTTGAGGCCTCTTGAGGACTCGGAGCTGGTGAAACCTTCTATACACAGGTAAGTTGGTATATGGTCGCTGCCCCGCGTTTCCAGAACTGAAAACCAGTGCTCTTTCCTGGTAAGTGAGCGAGAAACCAATGTAAGGTCCAGGCAGCTGCTATAGGCTGATCCGCGTAAATATGTAGGGCTTCCATCAGTACAAACGCAGAGTTCGTACTCCGAGGCTTAGGACACCAATTTTCTTCCTCTAGAGTTGTCCCTGGAGCTTCCCCAACGGAAATGGTGGGCATTGAAGTCGCCAGTGATCACCCATAGCCTTGGAGTCGATGTCAGAATACCGCGTAAGCGCTCGCAGTCAAGGCGGCTTGATGGAGATAAGTAAGCTCCGATAATCGTGAAAGCAACCTTATCTTTCTTCACAGTAAGGCACACATACTGATTCCCTTCATCAGGCGAGACTCTGTAGTGAACGTAAGTGAGGTCATGGCGCATGAATACAATAACTTTGCTGCAGTCTCTGTGAGTGGAGGACATAAAGCACTCATATCCTTACAGCTTGATTGAAGCACACAGGTTGGGTTCACAGATCACGATAATGGGGAAGCGGTTCACAAATACAAACTGTCTAAAGTCAGACATGCGCGACTTCAGTCCTCTGGCGTTCCACTGACAGACAGATGCATTCTTGACTTCCGCTCGAAACGACGGTGCCTCACTGGCTATGGTTTTACCTTAGAGCTGCAAGCACCGGACTCAGGGTGTCCAGCACATGCAGTGTGGTCTGCGCAGCCGAAGTCTTCATATTACTCAGTAGGACACGCATGGTACTCATCAGCGATTGCAGCAAGCTTATCACTTGATCTTCATTCATCGCATCACTGGTTTGAGGGGTCGTCGAGGGTGGCGGGATTTGATGCAGCTCCGAAGTAGGTTGACGTCGTGGAAGAGAGGGCCACTGTTCGGAAGGTGCGACTGCTGTCCCTTTCTTCTGTTTGGCAGTATCCGTCAGTTTCAGACTTTTACTCAAGGTCGTCTAGAAGCTTTTGTACGGCCACAACTTTTGCCTCTATGGTCTTCTGGCTACATTTAATACATTTTATGTCATCAGCTAATTCGTTCTAAACCTTTGCACCCTGTAACGATCACGAATGAATTTTCTTGATCAATTTGAAAAGAGGCAATATTAGCTCAATTTGCCACCTCAGAGACGCTGGAACAAAACACCAAATAAATGTGATGCATCTATCTTTATGTATCTGTTTGTAGCTCAAGACGCTAACTATAGTCTTTGCCGCTTGTCGCCGATAGCACTAGGAATAGTATCGTGCAGCGGAGTGAGATTCCTGAAAAAATAATAATTTTGGGCTTGTTGCCCCAGAGCAACAATGCGCATCAAAGGCTTCAAATGTGACCGCCACGGCAGGGATCCAACCCGCCACCTTTGAGTCAGCAGCTGAGCACCGTAGCTGCTACAACAGCGTGGCAGTTTGCTCTGGAAGTAGACGTTGTTGCGCTAGTTGGTTCATGTTCAATTAGAAGCCACAGTATGGCTAATTTTGAAGAAAATATTCTAAAACTAGTCCCAGCAGTGGCTTCTAATTGAAATCGAAAGATTGCGCTCCGCTTGACCCTTCCCTCGTTATTTCTTTGCGCGAAATACTCACAACAGACGTTTACTCTGTCGAAGCGGATGAC
Organism: Rhipicephalus microplus; assembly: GCF_043290135.1. NCBI lineage: Eukaryota > Metazoa > Arthropoda > Arachnida > Ixodida > Ixodidae > Rhipicephalus > Rhipicephalus microplus. Next base: position 78,938,857 of record NC_134710.1, read on the forward strand.
CACCGAACACATGGCAGAGAGGTGAAACAAGAGGAGAAGAAAGAGGAAGGAAAAGACAGGGAGGTCCACCATAGATGCGTGTCTGATTCGCTATCCCACGTTGGGAGAAATCAATGGAAAAATAGGAGAACAGAAAGAAGTGAGCGTGCGAAAAATTCGCGTGAGCTTAAATCCCACTGCTGCGTGACATAGTACTATAGACGCAGAAACTCAAGCGTATAACCCTCCCCTCTGTATAGTCGGGTCACGGTGCCTACTGAAGGGTTGCAAGTACTGGACATCCTAGAGTTTATTAGGAAAAGTTAAGTTTCTTAAACTAAGTTTCCTAAAATTAAGTCGCGTGGCGCTGCGATAATTCAACTCCAAGCGAATGATGGGTAGCAGACAAATATGTCTAGTCTTCGTGCTTGCGGGCTTCGAACACACCTGTGGCTTTGTTTATCGTTGTGTTTTGGTTATGTTTCAAATAGAACAAACCGCTGGGAACTTTGTGACCCAATTTGAATTGGTGAGCCTGAAAGGTTAAAGTGGTGAAGTGCAACTGCTGAATATTTGCTGATTGTCGTCTCGTGGTGAAGCATCTCCAGGCCACACGAAGCGAAATGCCGCCAAAAGAACGAAAATTTGACAAATTTGTAAGCTACACATCATTCTCATGCAGGCTGAAGCTCCGTGCATTGAAACTCCCATAGACACTAGCACCAGTTTCCTCCAATGTATTACAAGAAACTCTATGCTGGGCATGAAGTATCCAGTACATCCTATACAGGAACTACTGCAATTATTGATTTGTCTTCTTCATATAACTGGTCAATCGGAGAGAGAGTAAAACTTTATTGAAGGGGAAAGGGAGAGGGGCGTTTTAGAGCCTTTATGGTTGGGGCCCTACGTCCAGGGCTCCACTGGCCTTAGCCGCCCGCCGGACTTGATCCAGTAGTGCGAGCTGCACTCCTGGGTCCGAGCTAGCGAGGTGTGCCTCCCACTGCTCCATACTAGGTGTTAAAGGTTCGCCGAGAAAATTGGTTATGTCGCTTGGTTTACGATCGCACCCCCACGATATGTGGTAGAGAGTCGGTCTTCCGCCGCACCACGGACATACAGCCGGGTAAAGAGTTGGATGTATCGCGTGTAACTTCAGTAGGTGCGGAAATACATCCGTTTGAATTTTTCTAAGGTCAGTGGCCTCTTCCCCATTAAGGGATCTGTGAGGTGTTCCACATTTTTGACGCGTGAAGCGCTGGTGAGCTAGAATCTCCCTAGGTAAAATTGGCATGGTCAATGAAAGAGATGGATTCTCCGCTCGGTTACAAAACGCACGAGCTAGAGCGTCCGCCCTTTCATTGCCTTCGAGACCTGCGTGTCCCGGGCACCAGATCAAGCGATGGTGGTGAGTGAGTTTGGATCCTAGCAGCCTCAGCCCCATTGCTGGAAGGCGGCCCCTTAAAAAGAGCCGGCAGGCTTCCTGGGAGTCGGATAAAATAACTGATGGCTCCCCTCTACGCTCCTGAAACCTTAAGGCTAAGGCTATGGCCATCGTCTCCGCCTTTGTAGCCGAGGTCGTGCGTACGGAGGCACTCGTTAGCAGCGTCATGTTGTTGTCGACAACAGTAATTATGTGTCTCTGCCAATCGAAACTGGCCGCATCGACGTACGCGACATTTGAAGCTGAGCCGAATTGCTTTCGAAGCCAGTTTACCCTCGCAGTACGTCGCTCAGCGTGAAAGTCGTGATGCATATTTTTGGGCACCGGTGCGATTGAGATTCGCCTGCGGACCTCTTGGGCTACGTCGACCAGCTCCTCATCAATGTGCTGTGGGTGGGGCGAAATTCCTATTCTAGTGAGTATCGCCCTGCCTGCTGAAGTTTCACTTAGACGATTCCTCTGAGACATGAGGACTGCGGCACTGAGCTCAGCATAAGTGTTATGTATACCGAGAGCTAGGAGCCGCTCGGTCGGTGTGCTGGTGGGTAGACCAAGTGCTGCCTTAAAAGCGCTTCTAATGAGCACATCCACCTGGCTCTCCTCACTTCTGTCGAGTGAGTGGTACGGTAGGCCATACGTCACTCTGCTCAAAACTAAGGCCTGGACAAGCCGGAGAGTATCCTTTTCTTTCATGCCTTTTTTATGATAAGTGATGCGACGGATCATTCTAGCTATCTGTTTAACCGTAGTCTTTAAGGTGGTTATCGTGTGACTGGCTTTGCCATTGCTTTGGACCCAGAAGCCAAGTATACGGGCCTGAGTAACCTCGGCTATGGCATGGCCGTCTACCTGTAAGTTTATGTCACCGTTACTTTTGTAATACTTACTGTGTATTCTTATGAGTTCAGATTTTTCAGGCGCACAGCTCAGCCCACTTTTTCTTGCGAACTCTGCCACAGCTGTCGCAGCAGCCTGGAGGGTCTGCTCTTTCAGCGCCAGTGAACCCTTCGTAGCCCAGAGTGTGATGTCGTCCGCATACAATGTATATCCAAGGTGCGGGATTGCTTCGAGCTCGTGAGCAAGTCTGCGCATAGCTATGTTAAAGAGCAAGGGGGAGATGACTGCCCCTTGCGGTGTGCCTTTATTTGGCATCGAGAACGGCACCGACCTCGTGTCGCCTATCCCAATAGTTGCCGTCCGCCCAGAGAGGAAGGATTTAATGTAGTTAAATGTACGCTTTCCGCAGCCGATTGTGTTGAGTTCAGAGAGAATGGCCTCGTGCGAAACATTATCAAAGGCCCCTTTGAGGTCGAGGGCCAAGACCAAATGTTCGCCTCCCCTGGGTACGCAACTCATGACCTCTTCTTTTAAAAGGAGGAAGGCATCCTGGGTTGAGAGTCCGGAGCGAAAACCAATCATGGTAGCGGGAAACAGATTTTCTTTTTCAATGTAATTTTGAAGCCGTGTCTGTACTACTCGCTCGTAGAGCTTGCCCATGCACGAAGTAAGCGAAATGGGCCGCAGGGCTCCGAGCGATGGTGCTTTACCGGGCTTTGGTATAGTTATTATTTTGGCTTCCTTCCACTCCGGAGGAACGTGACCTTGGGACCAGCAGTGGTCGTTAAGAAATTGCGTTATCTGCTCAAGAACCTCAGTGCTGAGGTTTCTTATCATAGCGTTTGTTATACCATCCGACCCCGGCGCAGAGTTCCGATTGGCTGCCTGGGCTGCCGCGAAAACCTCTTCTTTCGTGATTGCGGCGTCTAATGTGGCATTCTCGCTGCCGATGTACTCTAATGTACATGGCGGAACCACATCAGTACCGATATAACGGTCTTTAAGCGCCTGGATCAACTCTCCGTCGGTGCCGGGGTAGCTGTGTACTATTCTTTGAAGAATGCGGTTCATGGAGGACTTAGATTTGTCCGGCTCCAGCATGGACCTCAGTATCGCCCACGTCTGGCTAGTCCCTAGTGTACCGCGGAGAGAACCGCAAAACTGCACCCAACCATCGGTGGCAAGTTTCGTTGCGTATTCATTCGCTTCCTCCGACAGAGCAGCGATTCGCCTGTAGAGGCAGCGGTTGAGGCGTTGTTTTTTCCATCTCTTGATCAGGCGTCGCCTACTATCCCACATGTGCAATAGGTGCCGGTCTATCGCAGGCGCCTCAACTGTGCGCGCTATTTTCTTAGAGGTGGCATCATGCGTTTCTCGAATGAAAGCAACCCACCCACTGACATCACAGGGCGTTTGCTCCGGCAGAGGGCGCTTTCGAAAGGTCACCCAGTCTGTCATCACAACGTCACCAGCGACACGACGAACTTTTGGTGATGCTATAGAGGTGCTAAGAATATAATGGTCACTACCAAGGTTTTCATCGAGGTTTGACCACGTGGCATTTTTAATGTTGAAGGTGAAGGTCAAATCAGGGTACGTGTCCCTGCTAATGCTATTACCAAGCCTGGTGGGTGCTGTTGGCAGAGTGATAAGGGTAAAACCTAAGGGTCAATCGGAGATTCAGCGTACGGCGTTAAAGGAGCACTGCAGATGCAGAGACATAGGTTTCCTTTGATGAACTTCTGAGGGTCTCGGCAGCCTCGTGATGCAATTTCCCTTTTTATTTTTGGGCACTCTTTTAAGGAAGTTTCAGGGGACCCCTCGCAATTCGAACACTTCAATACATATGGTTTTCAACAAGTGTACAAGCTGATTTGTCGTCTTGATTGTGGGATCATCATTACTATTATTGGGTTTTTTTTTGGGGGGGGGGAGTGACGCTTATTGTGACTATGGTTGACGTTATGGAATACACTGGTCGCCTAGTGTACCACCATGGACACGCTACTTAGCGGAATCAAATCTACGCATCGCCAGTAGTGTGTGGCGGCGTTAGCACAACTTTTGTGGCCCACGTGTTTTCGTTGATGCCTAAGGTCAGGAAACGCACTCATGGGACGACTCACTAATACTAACTCAGGCTCAGATCGGCCCATGCGTCTGAGTCTGAAGAGAGGGTGATTAATAATTTGATGAATTTCAGCCCGAGTGACTGCGGTTGAGGATGAGTTTGGTGGGTCTGATTCCGAGTAAGATCAGTTAAGGAAAAAAGTAAACTAGAACGTGAAGAACACTTAAATTTTGCTTCAGGAGTAGAAAGCTATAAGTAATTGGGCAACGCTCGCATCGCCTTCTCATTGCTTTGCCTATATAGCTTCAGTTCCAGGTGGATTCCTCAACCGTGCCGTAAGGCAACGAACGTCTGCGCGCGTATCATTTGACGTTTTAAACTATCTTAGAATGCTTACCGCAAGCATGTTGAGAAGTGCCTAATACGACACAGTTCACCCTTCTGCGAATAAGTGAAAGGCCCTTGCGCTACACATCCGTAATAAGGCTACGCGCTAACCTACGCAGCTGCTCGCTTTGTGGATGCTTTTGAAGATGACAATTATTAAATGTGTCTGAGTGCTTTGTATTGGGCGGCCCTCAAAAACATTCATCCGTTCTGAAATTAACAAGTGCTGACTGCTGGCGCGTTTCTACACTTCTGCACTGCAATTTTACGTGCGTTAAAGAGCACTAAAGTCAAATATTAAATCGATGTTGATTGCTGAAATAGTTGTCCAGAAACCTCGTAGTGCTAATTTTCTACCAATGAAGTGCTTATTTTGAAATAAAATACGTTTTAGTGGTCCGCATCGCGTTAGCACAATCCAATTTACCCGCCTAAAGTGGAACCTTTAACATCACTGTTGCCGTACACAACATTGCCCTGCTTTACGGCGCGGTCAACAACACTATAGTAGCTGCAAAAAGAAAGAAAGTAGCGAAAGCCACAGCAGTAACAACAGCCATTGAACAATTTTCTGCCATGACCTCCGAGACGGCAAGGGTGGTTGGTTCAGCTGGGCTCAGCTAAATGGTACGACCTGTTCAGTTAAACCAGGCGAAAATTCAACTTTTGAACCACTCGCGTAATTTCCTGTAACTTCTGGTGGTTTTTTTTTTTCACCAATCAAAGAGAAACGAACAAACAGCATCTTATTACGCCTCTTAATGATCAGAAGGTTCCTTATTTAGTGGAGCTAGTTCGAGTACGACTGATCAGTTATAGACGGTATGTCTAGCGTAATCGGCATCATTTTGCGATTTTCCTATTCGCGGCGCATATGTTCTTGTGAATTTGCATTAATTTCTCGGTAAGTTGGGCACTGATATTGCAGATATTCTTGTTTTAGACGTTGCCATGCATTGAGTTTTAGCTCAGACTCAAATAGTTGTTTGACTGTAGTGTCCCTTTAAGGAGACTCCTGCCTCTATTTCACATTCATATAGCTTTATTTGTTTGTTTTTCAGGAAGCAGTTCCAAGCGACTGTGTGGCTCTGTAGTAGAACACCCGCTTGCAACGCAGATGGACTGAAAATATTTATTATTTAATTTATTTTTATTTTTCTGCATCCACGGCGACATCGAAATTTCTGTGAAACGAGGTGCTTAACGTTAATACTGGTGAGTCTGAGTTGCGTTGAACCCTAAGCGCAAAACTCAATTCTTGAGTGAGTGAGTGAGTGATTGAGTGAGTGAGTGAGTGAGTGAGTGAGTGAGTCAGCGAGCGAGCTTCACCTTTTATTGCCGACTTATGGTGCCATATAATCATCTGTAGCATTACTGTCAGCGTAACATCGGCTTAGCTTTATAGTCAAGTCTATTCGCACATATCTCAACGCACCAGTGTTCATGCGCCATGTCCATATTCACTGATCAATTTAGGGGGGGGGGGCACCATGATTTTCCACACGAACACTTACATGGTCATTTTTTTATTAGGTCGAGTGAGTCACATGTTTCGCATAAAAGGGCCCTTCCTGGTATGAAACCATGGAGAACGCGTAACTAAAGGTGCAAGATCAAAAGGCGTATTGTAGAGCACCGATTATTTGAGGACTTTGCGCTAAAAAGCATTGCATCAAGATGGCAAAAACTAATTTTATGCTAGCGGTCTCATGATTGATTGATTGATTGATTGATTGATTGATATGTGGGGTTTAACGTCCCAAAACCACTATATGATTATGAGACGCCGTAGTGGAGGGCTCCAGAAATTTAGACCACCTGGGGTTCTTTAACGTGCACCCAAATCTGAGCACACGGGCCTACAACATTTCCGCCTCCATCGGAAATGAAGCCGCCGCAGCCGGGATTCGAACCCGTGCCCTGCGGGTCAGCAGCCGAGTACCTTAGCCACTAGACCACCACGGCGGGGTAGCGGTCTCATGAGTCCACTCACTCAGAATCAAGTCACGTCATGGGTCTGAGCCCGTTTGAGTAACTTGTTGGTGAGATTCAGTCCAATAGAGCAGGGCTGCGAAGAAGAATTAGTACATCTGAGCGAGTACTGCTGAAGAAAATTTTGGTAAGTCTGAGTCTTAGTGAGCTCTCAGAGCAAAATATATTTCACGAGTGAGCTCCATTTTCTTTTTTCCTCTTTTTTTTGCCGTCTTATGATTGAGGCACCACAAAAATACACGTTAACCAAGCCGTATAATATTTCGCAATAAAATATAGAACTACAGTAAATATGGACCAGAGCACGAACCGGCTAGCCATGCTGTGCCAATGAAAAATGGTAACTGAATAAAAGAAGAAAGAAGAAAACATGTACAAGGAAGGAATTTATATGAAAAATCTACACAAAATGAATGCACTGCAGCGCAATACACTTCTCAGTGTCTGTCTCTAAATGACCTAGTCCTCCAGAAGCGCATCGACGTCTTCCACCCCTGCGCTACAAGAATGGTTTCGACCAGGGACAGAGGATTGCTTCTTACGACAAAATGGTGCCTGTACGTCAAGACTGTATAAAATTATATGAAGCTCTTTTTATACCTATTAAGATTCTAAGTTTTGGCAAGTGGCTCGCGAGCCTTGGACTACCGTGTCTTTAACGCATCGTGTCACGTGCGTCTTGTAATTTGTAATTAACGAACCTATAGACTTGACTAAAATGCCCTGCACCTTTGTCTACGGTGCACAGCGGTCATTTTTCATGGTTGTGCTTCGGTACTGAGGACACCATGTACAGGATGCCCAAATCGAACAAGCTGTAGCATGTTTTGTTAAAACTAAGTGTTCCCTACATCTTTAGGGGTTCAGATAACAGACGAAGAATTAGCCGAATTATAGATGCAGTATCTTCCTCAAATATCGCTGCATCAATTTGCTAAAAAAATCTTCTGAATTATTTCAATACCCTTTCTGGCAAGTACATGGCATAATAAAAAGAAAACTAGTATTTCAATATCGCATGCTTTCTTAACGGTTAGCACAGAGAGATGAAACCACAGTAGAAAGCATATAAGGAATAAAAAATTGTCCATTTTTTCTTGCACTAGAGAAGGAAATGCCACTTCGAGCAACGCTGGAGTTCATAAACAGGGTCACTTAACCGACACCTTTTTGTGCAGCACAAAAAGATGTCGTCAAAGAGTCACGTTATGCGCAATAATGAATAAAAGAAAAGAAATCGGCGATGCTTCCTCTAAACAGCCCCACTCTTGCCCGAACCACGCGAAGCTCTTTCGCCGGAATGCAATAAAGTAAATAAAGAGGCTGCAAAAAGCTTATGGGGCAAGGACACCAACAAGGTTATGCGCCCCAACTAAAAAAAATACTGCGACGCGAAATCCTCGAGCGAAATCATTGCAACAGCGCTCAGGGGAAAAAAAGCGCTATTCTCGATTCGAAATGAGTCGTAGCTACCAGCGGTCATTTAGCGAGCATGACGTCAAGTGGGGGAATGGTCGAAGTTAGCCAGAAAACGGAAGCAAGGCCTGGTTGAACTGACGTCAAACGCATCCGGGGTTCTTCACCATGCACTCTACAACACCAGGATACAAAGGCATTTGAGGCTGCGTTCCTTCTCGGGGAACCAAATGATCCCTTTTGCCCGTGGTGAAAGTGCTTTGGGCTGTGTGCATAGATATTGAAACAAAAAAAGAAAGTATGCAGAAATGAGGGTAACATTATTGATCCATGTCTGAAAAGGAAAACAAGCTCAGGCAAACGAGGCTTTTTCATGACCCCAGAGATCCGCCGGCGTGACAGCCTCATTACACGGCTCGAAGTAAATGTGTAACAGATTCGAAAGAGCTCGGAGCACGTACGTTTCCTTCAACGCCGCCCGAATATTTCCATTCGCGGCGCTGGGTATACAGTTGCGTAAGACATTCCAGCTAAACTTGGCCCTTTCCAAGTGAAGCAACGAAAGGGCCCTAATGAAGAGCGGCAACGCCGGCGAGGTGCCAAACAGCGGCTTCTTTTCGAGCATCGCCTTTTTCATAGAGCAATTTTCGTTCAACCACGAAGCTCGCAATACGCACGCCATCTTCTACAGCCGGCTTGTGCCACACAAATTTGAGGTCGCATGCTACAAACATCAAATTCCAGCTAAAAGTTTGGTCCTAGAGGTCCCTACTTTCCCAATGTTTCTTTTTTTTTTTTTGCGTGAATACGCCTACTTTGTCGAGGATGCTCAGGTCACAGGTACAACCACTCGGGCTTTAGTAAACACGACATAGACTCTACGTAATCAACGGCATCACATTTGCCTAACAAATTTTCTTAATAAACTGGTCATGTCATGGCGCAAGTAAAACTCATGCGCAAAAACAAACGCATTAAGGAAACTGTGAAGGCAGCTTTTCAAGTTTAGTGTCTATTTATTTTTGTCAATGCATTTGGAGAAACGGCAGTGGGGGTGAGGGCGCTGTATACAAATATATTTTGTGCGTGTGAACGACCAGCAAGCTTTTCAACAGAAGCATCGTCAGCGGTTTACACGGCTATAGCGTATATCTTTTATGAAATGCTGCGTGAGAGTACAGAACGGAGCGGAACAGTGGGGCCCCGATTTGCGATTGTGCTAACAGCTACTTATACCCTGTGTTTAAGTTTACTTTTCATAAATGTATGCGTGTTCGTATGTTACAGTGACTACCTAAAGTTTAGGCCTGTGTTTTAATAATGATTTGTGCGGTACTATATACGTGTCAGAACCACAATATGATAATGAGGTACGTCGTAGTGGAAGGCTCTGAAAGTTAGGTGTTTAACGTGCGCATGCATTGTACACGGGCCTCTAGAGTTTCACCTCCATCGAAATGTGACCACCGCTGCCGGGTTCGAACCCGCGAATGTCGGGGCAGCAGCCGAGCATTGTAACCACTGTAACCATCGTAACCATCGTAACCACTGTACCGCAGCGGCAGACTTGGCCTGTCTTTCACGTCTCATTTTATTAAGAAGTTTCGCTTTTGATAGTCTATCACTCGCGACGCACACGTCGTTCATCGACGTCAGTGGTGCACAATGATTATTAAGTGCTGATACACGTTTTTGTTGCTAGTTGCTGCTATGACGTTCTTTACAGCGAAAGCTGTTATGAGATCACAGCTCGGGTCTTGTGTAGCACCGTAGTTGTCCTGCACCGCCACCGGTGTCCGTAACGACATCGCACGAGATTAGAAAAAAAAAAAAAAACCTGGCCTAATCACACAGTCGGGCTCAAACCGGCTACGCTGCGGGTCAGCCCAGTATTCTGCCACTGAGCCACGCCGGTGCTTGGGAATTGTTTGTAAACTTGCCTTGGGCAGGTTTGATGTCGGGAAAGTAATCAAGTTAATAAGACTTATAAAGCGCTTTAAATGAGCGAAAAAACTACCAGCCATCGCGCAATGCAAATAACGTAACGAGTGGGTCACCCTACGCTCCAACCCATTACAAAAGCTTGCTTTTGATCTACTATTAACTGTGCCGCATACCCACTTGAGGCATAATTCCTCATCGTCGTCAGTTGCTGCATGAACAATTGGCACAAAATTCCTTCCAAGTGTTTAGCGGATGCCACGCTTCTCATAAGAATGGCGAAAAATAGCATAGCGAATTATGGCCTACTACCCAAGAAGTTTTTAGTATTAATGCCGTAGTGGGTATCAAGCAAGTTTGCCTGCAGCAGTTACCCACCGAGTGTTTAGAAAATGCTCTGAAAGGCCGCTCTTCTAGGTTTTGCTGTGAATGTCCTCTGCACTGCGCGTTGCGCGCAGGCCTGGCGCAGATATATATATATATATATATATATATATATATATATATATATATATATATATATATATATATATATATATATATATATGACATGAGCATGTAGTGGGTTTCTGGCTGTTGCGTGCATCATTACTTGTGCGTGTCGAAGGATTCGGTCTGCAAAAAAACGACAACGAACTCACGCTGCTCGATCAAAGCTGTTCCGCTGTTTTCTACACTGGTACTTGCGCTGATTTCATTACCGTGACAAACTGGTGGAGGTGCTGGGTATTCATGACTGAAATTTATTATTAGAGTTTTCGCAGGCTCTTGTGTCAATTCTATGAGACCACGGGTGACGCATACTTGACGAGACAAAAGCACGGACGCATTGCCTTCCACAACTCGGAGAGCCGTTCGGTTTATGTCACTCAGCACGTTAACCAGAACACTGGAACGGGGTGGTACTGTCACTGAATCGTCGGATACACGCAACGCCATCATACGCAATTCACGATCCTGAGAATGTTCGTTACGTGAAAACGTCACTAGCAATACTCGGAGATTTATGATATCCCCATATTCTGGAAAGAAGTCTAATCACAAGGTGACCTGCCTGGAGCATTCCCCCAGTACGACGAAAGTCCCGATGAAGGTCGAAGCGCCAATATGTACTCGGGCAGTGCACCTCCCAACCGGCGTCACTAGGTGACTACCCGCGGTATGGAGCTGCGGGCCGTTCCATGGTGTCACCACTTTTCGGAGAGCAGCCGCAAAGTCACCACTCATAACGGAGTAATTGGCGCCAGTATCCACGAGTGCAGTGGCCGAGTGATTGTCGACGGTTATATAAATATCAGCGGAAATTGCTGCGTCGTGTTCAGAAAATTTCGGGACAGAGATATCGGCGTCGTCAACGTGTCGTGGCGGAGGATGTTTGTCAGTTCGGTCAACAGCAGCCCCACTGCCAGAGGCCTCTGGCCTCAGTTTTCCTGACGTGGGCTAGGACTTGGGGACCTGTTTCGTACACCAGAGAACGTGACGTAACGACTAGGCGAGCCGAGGCGCCTAGGAGAACGTGAGCGTAGCCGGTGGCTTTAGGCAGGAGGAAACGGCTGCTGTGCTTCTAGGTATTCTTGAATCTCGCAAAGATGCTCCCCGTAGCTGGATCAACGCACGTTAGGGTGAAACCCCAGAAGGCCCATCCTGCGATACTCACACTGGCGTTACTGATGACCCGCTTCACCGCAGTGGTAGCAAAGGGGCCTGTTGTTAGAGGTGCGCCATACGTCAGATTTACAGGTGAATTCACGTGGAACGTCATACTCGAAAGTGCTCTCGTAGTTATTTGCAGGTGCGAATTGACGAGGCGATGGTGAGAAAGTAGAGGGTGGCCGGCGTCCGGTAGAAGGTTGAGGACTCCTCAATGCTTCAGCGTAAGACAGAGCAGGAGCTTCCGCACGCATTGGGAGCAATGGTTGGGTCACATTCCCGAGTTCATCGCGAATAATGTCTCCCAGAATCGTACCACTTGGGTGAGTTGAAGTGGGACGAACTATTTCGAGCTTCTCGCGAACCACGCTCCACACAAGCTCGCGGAGTGCTAATAAGTCCGGTCCACAGGTGAAAGGTGACACCACGGCGACAAAAGCTTGGCGGTCGTACTGTAGAGAGCGTTGCTGAAGTGCCCGTTACATGGTAGTAGCTTCCGCGATGAACTCATCGACAGTGGTTGGGGGCTTGCGTATGAGTCCGGCAAAAATTGTTCATTGACACCCTGCTGGAGAAGTCGAACTTTTTTTTGTTTCATCCATCCCTGCGTCAGCGCGCTTAAACAAGCATGACATGTCTTCGACAAACATAGCCACGTTTTCATTTGGCTTCTGAACCCGGCTCGGCAGAGCCTGCTTGGATTTTTCTTTCTTTTTAAGATTTCTGAATGCCTGGCATAGCTGTCGCTGAAGTTCTTGCCAGTAGGTGATAGACGGCTCATGGTTTTCATACCAGATGCAAGCATATAGTCTGCAAGTGCGAAATAGTTGTAGCGAAGCTTCTTGGTGTCATTCCATTCATTTGTGACTGCGACCCGATCGAAGTGTTCTAGCCAGTCATCTACGTCCTTAAATACGTCACCATGAAAAGGCTTCGGTGTGCGTGCTGTGTAGACGACGCTTGGGGTGGATGTTAGTTGGTCTACGTTGCTCTCTTGCGCCTGACTTGCCGCTGTGGGGGTCATTCTTGCCGAGCTCAAGGGACCAAATTCAGGTGGTAGTTCTAGCAAGCGGCGGCTGGGTCGAGGTGCCAAGTTTTCCTCCGGCATTGTTGAAATAGTGGTAGAGGCTTGAAGCGGCTTCAGTTAAAGCTAGCGAATTGGAATTGTACACAGCAGCTCCACCAGCACTTCATGAGGCAGCGTGTCATCGCTTACTTTGAAGAAATCGGAGACTCGAAAGCCAGCTTATCACTCGCGCAACTCTCTTCCGGTCCTCGCGACGACAAACAGTCTCCGGTTAAGCTTGATGTGAACTGCACACTGTCGACTTCATAGCAAGAGAGTCTTCGCTCCCTCCTGCTTTTCTTCAGTGATTGCTTTGCCACGACGTCCAAAATCAGACACCCGTCGAAAACCACAGAATCATAACAGAGCCCAGCGAAAGGCCTACTTGACAACATGCTTATCAAGTTTCCCGCAGAGAACAAGACGCTATCCACGACCAAGTATAACAAATGCTTGCTGATGACATCATTCAGCCATCTACAAGCCCATGGGCATCACCTGTTGTGTTGATGAAAAGGAAGATGGCACATTGCGTTTCTGTGTTGATTATCGCAAATTGAACAGCGTGACAAAAAAGACGTTTATCCGCTTCCTCGCATCGATGACTCACTCGACCGCCTCAGAAACACCCGATATTTTTCATCCATGGGTCTACGCAGTGGTTATTGGCGAATTGGGGTCGATGAGCGTGACCGGGAAAAGACCACCTTCACTACTCCTGACGGGCTATTCGAATTCACGGTGCTTCCTTTTACACTGCGCTCTGCTCCCGCGACTGTTTAACGAATTATTGACACAGTTTCGTCCAGTCTCAAGTGGCAATCATGTCTTGTCTATTTAGATGACGTCGTCGTTTCTTCATCGACTTTCGAGCGCCTTCAGCGTCTTCAGACAGTACTTGAGGCGCTACGAACGGCCGGCCTGTCGCTCAATCCTGAAAAATGCCACTTCGGCTACAAGGAGCTCAAGTTTCTCGGCCATGTCATCAACAGTGACGAAATTCGCCGAGACCCCGAGAAAACACTGGCTGTCGCTGCCTTCCCAACTCCGACGAATAACACGACGTACGCCATTTTCTGGGCCTTTGTGCGTACTATTGGCGCTTCGTTCCGAACTTTTCAAAAATAGCAGAACCCATAAACCAACTCACGAGAGACACCGTTGCTTTTGTGTGGGCCCCACAACAACACGAAGCTTTTTGTGAGGTACGACGACGCCTTGAGGCTTCTCCAATCTTGGGTCACTTCGACGAAAATGCCGACACTGAAGTGCATACAGATGCAAGTAATGTGGGCCTCGGAGCCGTCCTTGTGCAGTGGCAGGAAGGTATCGAGCGAGTGATCGCCTATGCTAGTCATACGTTATCATCGGCTGAAACGAGCTATTCCATCACAGAAAAGGAATGCCTAGCTGTCGTGTGGGCCATAGCCAAGTTCCGACCATATTTGTACGGGCGACCATTCAAAGTAGTCCCCGACCACCATCTTTTGTGCTGGCTTGCAGGCCTCAAAGAACCCTCAGGCCGCCTAGCTCGATGGAGTCTCCGCTTACAAAAATTTGATGTTACGGTGGTTTACAAGTCAGGACGCAAGCACACCGATGCTGACTGCCTATCACGTCCCCCAGTCGAGTCGATTCCTCCTGACCAATTTGACGACGAAGGTTTCCTCATGGTCGTCACAGCCTCCGACTTCGCTCAAAAACAGTGTGATGACACAAAACTTTGCCCGATCATCGAGTATCTCGAGTACAAGCTTGAACAGCCACCACGATTATTCAGGCGCATGATTTCATCATTTTTCCTCCGTGGCAACGTCCTGTACAAGTGGAGCTTTGATCCCAATGCTTGAACCATCCCACTGGTCGTACCATCTGTGATGCGAGACGACGTCCTTAGGCGTGCCATGACGAACCATCTTCCAGGCATTTAGGGTTCACTCGTACTCTGGCTCGCATCTGCCACACGTACTACTGGCCCAAACTGTCCCGTACCGTCAAGCACTACGTCAAAACCTACCAAGACGGCCAGCGTCGCAAGACTCTGCCCATGAAACCTGCTGGTGTTTTACACCCTGTGGAGCCCCGCCCCCCCAAGAGCCGTTTCAACAAGTTGGCATGGACCTGCTAGGTCAATTTCCGAAATATTCAGCGGGGAATCGCTGGATATTAATTGCGACTTACTATTAAAACCGTTACTGTGAAACACGGGCACTCCAGCGCGGTTTGGCAAATGATGTCGCGGATTTCTTCATTCATGCTGTCGTCTTTCGCCATGGTACACCGGCCGTGGTTCTAAAAGACAGAGGCACGGCCTTCACTGCCCAACTGCTGGAAGAAGTGATGAACCTCAGCGACGCCATACATCGCCGAACGACAGCTTACCATCCACAAGTTAACGGATTAACAGAACGGCTCAATAAGACCATAACAGACATGATTTCCATGTATGTCGACGTGGACCATATGAACTGGGACAGTGTCCACCCTCTCGTAACTTTCGCATATAACAGCGCCGTGCAAGAAACTACAGGATCTACACCTTTCCGCCTGCTTCATGGCCGCGAAGTTACTATGACGTTAGACGCCATGCTTTTACCTGACGCCTTTACGACCACCACCGAAAATGCTGACCAGTATGCGCAGCGCACCGAAGAAGCTCGACAACTAGCTCACTTGCGCATTCGCTCTCAGCAACAACACGATGCTCATAGGTACAACCTTCGCCACAGAGAAGTCACCTACCACCCCGGAGAAAAAGTATGGCTCTGGAGTGCCGTACGCCAACGCGGCCGCTCTGAGAAACTCTTGCGCCGTTATTTTAGCCCTTACCGGGTTTTTTAGCGCCTCAGCTATGTAAACTACGAAGTTATCGCACAGCCCAGCGTGCGGTCCTCCCGTCGTGGTGCCCAGTCGGACATCGTCCACGTGGCTCAGATGAATCCGTATTACTCACGCTGAATACTTGTTCTTGCCTTCATACATCTGAAAGCATCGAGTCGATGCTTTTCGAGAGGGGAAGTAATGACACGGGCATGTAGTAGGTTTCTGGCTGTTGCGTGGCTAGTGTCATCATTACTTGTGCGTGTCGAAGGATTTGGTTTGCAGAACGACGACGACGAACTCACCCTGCTTGATCGAAGCTGTTCCGCTGTTTGCTACACTGTTACTTACACTGATTTTATTACTGTGACAAACTATATATATATATATATATATATATATATATATATATATATATATATATATATATATATATATATATATATATATATATATATATATATATATATATATATATGTGTGTGTGTGTATCAAATACATGCAAGCTAAAGTCAAAGGATAGATGTATCCGGCACTGCCCTCTACCCTTTAGATCGGGTGGTTGCTCACGCCACCTAGCCATAAAGTCAAGTATTAAGTACTATCACTGTGTGTTTAAGGATTGAATTTCACTCGCGCCTCGATTTTAGCCACCAATCAGTTAGCCTCCTCCTCCTCCACGGTTATTTCTACCCGTTTAAAGTCTATTTTGCCTTCACTGTCCCTAAACGCCAATGCTTTGAAAAACTTGGCGCCATTATCTTTGACTATAGGGTGGAGTCCTTTAGAGAACATTATGAAATGTTCAGCCGTTTCGTCCTCCTCTCCACATGCACTACATACCGTGTCTGTACCTTCGTATTTTGCTCGGTACGTCTTAGTCCGCAATACTTTCGTTCTAGCCTCGAAGAGTAGAGAACTACCCCGAAAATTATCGTAGATCTTTTCCCTTGCAATTTCCTGCTTAAAAGTTCGGTAGGTCTCCAGTGATGATTTCGTAAGCATTTCCATCTTCCACATGTCCCTCTCTGTTGTTGTTTTTTTCACCTTCTTCTTAACCAATGTTTCTTTTTGGCTTGGTATTCTGCTGTTGTCCAAATATTTGCTTGGCAATTTCTGAGTTCGTTTCCTCCATTTAGTATCGACATTCTTCGTGTTAAAGTAACTGAAAACTTTCCTAACCCAACGCTCCTCTCTCATTTTTCTCTATCGCTACTCAAATTTTATCTTGCTGCTAGCTTCCCTGCACTCAAACGATGTCCATCCCATGTCTCCCTGTACCCCCTGATTTGAGGTATTCCCGTGTGCTCCCAAAGTAAGTCTACCTATGCCACACTGTTTAATTTCTAATCTTGCTTGAACGTCTCATTTCTTGCACAAGATTACATTGCCGAATGCCAATGGGTGGATATGTTAGGTTTAACGTCCGAAAACCACCATATGATTATGAGAGACGCCGTAGTGAAGGGCTCCGAAAATTTTGACCACCTGGAGTTCTTTAACGTGCGCCCAAATCTGATACACGGGCCTACAACATTTTCGCCTCCATCGGAAATGCAGCCGCCGCAGCCGGGGTTTGATCCCGCCAACTGCGGGTCAGCAGCCGAGTACCTTAGCCACTAGACCACAGCGGCGGGGCCTTGCCGAACGTCAAACCCGGGACCATAACACCTTTCCAAATCCCTCTCAGAATTCCATACCAATCGTAGTTACACAGTGCCCTATTTTTCATTACCGCTGCATTCCTGGTGCCCTCAGTCATTAGGTGGCTTTCGTGCTCCGTTAGATACTTAGCCTCATTATTTATCTATACGCCCAGGTACTTGTATTTATCCACCATTTCTAGCGTGACTTTCTGTATCTTATGTTCACAACCTTTGTTATCAATAAAAATAATGATTGCCGATTTTTCCCTGCTGAACTTCAAATTTAACCTATCTCTCTCATAACTACAGAAGTCTATTGATCCCTGCAGATCTTTCTTGTTGTCGTCTATTGATACTATGTCATCTGCATACATGAATACTGGTAATGACTTTTCAATGTGTTTTCCTTGCTTGGCGCAAGATAGGCTGAAGCCGAGTCGACTCCCCTCTATTTAGGCTTTTAGTCCCTGGATATACAACATAAATAACAAAAGTGACAAGGGACAACCCTGTCGAAGCCCGCGTTGTATCTCTATAGGTTCAGATACCTGTTCTTCCAATTTGATAACTACCTGGTTACTTTTATAGATATGCTTTAGAAGATTAGTTATTCCATCTTCCACATCTAGTGTGTCCAGTATTCCCCACAAGTGTTCTTGAATAACACTATCGTAAGCTCCCTTGATATCTAGAAACGTCAGCCACAGGGGCCTGTGTTCTTTTTCGGCTATTTAAATATACTGCATCAATGAAAACAGATTGTTCTCCAACCTCCTTCGTTTACGGAAACCATTTTGTAGTTCTCCCAGCACCCCATCATTCTCCACCCATGTTTGTAGTCTTTCCTTTACTATCTGCATCACCAGCTTGTAAACTACTCATGTCATTGTTATAGGACGGTAGTTGTTCATATCGGCTTTGTCCCCCTTCTCTTCATATATCATACTCGTCCTGCTTAGCTTCCACTCATTGGGAGATTCACCGTCCATTATTGATTTGCTCGCTGCCTCCCTTAATGTTTTTGTAAAGTTTGGTCCTAGTTTCTTTATTAGCATGATTGGGATGCCATCAGGGCCAGTTGATGTGCTATCAGGAACTATTTTCTCTGTCCTTTCCCACTCTCGTGTCCCAGTGGAGCCACTGAGCTAATTGGTCTATCCTCATCTGCTACGGTGCATGCAGTGCTTTCTTAGTGTTTAAATTTTTCTGTCATCATTGTTTTTATATATTCCATTGCCTCATCCCCTTATCGTCTCACTCCTTGAACTGTATTTATAAACCTGTGTTTCGTGCTTGTCTTATTACTCAGACAATTGAGATGGTTCCAAAATTTTGCAGCTGCCTTTCTATCCTTTTTGTTTACTTCCACCATCCATTGGGTCTTCTTTCTTCCAGTCTTTTCACTGATCAAATCGGGCGTTTCCCTTCTGCAGCTCAAAAAGTTATCCCATTATCTTTTGACATCATCTTCCGATTCACCCCTCTGTTTAGCATACCTGTGTTCCCTGGAGGCTTCTTGATGTCTTACCATGGCGCCCTTAACTTCCTCATCCCACCAGCTCTTGGGTTTGTGTCTGCTTTTCCCGGTTGATTTGACTCGTACTTTAGGAAGCTCTATCTCAAACAGTCGAGTTAGATTTGTGAACGTCCACTCTGTTTTAGTATCCTCGGTGATTATTTCCTCGATCTCTTTAGTTGCTATTTCTATTTGCCTTTCTGAATAAATATTACCGCGTGGTTGCTTGTAATACCACTTTTCGGAATGAATTAATCTTCCAAAACTCAGCTTGATACGTTTGTGATCAATACCTAAGCTTCCGGACCCAAATTCTTCTATGTTCATCATCCTTAGCCGATCATACATCCTATGTGACATTATTGCGTAATATACCATCGATTGAAGCCTTCACACCTCCCATGTTATCTGCCCTTCGCATTTCTCTGTGCTGTTGCAAATGATTAAATCATGCCTTTCACACATATCTATTAGCATTCTGTCTGTTGGGTCAGTATATCCATCAATGCATTCTATATGTTCATTCATATCTCGTAATAGAATTACCTCGCAATGTTCTCCTAGTTCGTCAATGTCTTTCCTATGCACTGTACCATTTGTTGATTTTCCTCTCTGGCTTTTGCACCTGTCCACAAGTATACAAAACCCAGGAGCGTTATTTGCCCTGCCACTTTCTCTTTTAGCCATAAATGTTTCTTGCACTCCTGCTTGACCCTTTGCCAGTCTGTACTTTTATGAATGAATGACCCAATACCACCCCCTTTCTGCAGCCTTCTGTTCTATTGCAATATTCTCACGCGTAGCCCGGATTGTTAGAAGGTTGTTCCATGTCCCTAAGATGTGTTTCTACAAACCTATATACCATCGGCCTCTCCTCCCTTAGTTGTTTTTCTATCTCTTCCCACTTCAGCCTATTCCTGCCACCCTGCATGTCATAGATCTACATCTAAATTGGTCAGCATCATGTCAGCGCCATCGATTGAAGAAACGTGACTCGCATAGTGCTTCATACTGTCAGTTTATTGTAAAAATGCAGCTGTTCAGTATGCAGAGACTCGAGAAACATGTGAATCGTGGTCGATGCACGGTCTTGGCGGGAAGCCAGTGAGCAGGGCCATACCCCGACAAGCAGCGAAAACCTGATAGCATGGTTATCGGCAAACCAGCTGAAACGGATAAAAAAGATGAACGCGTGTCTGCGAAAGCCACCTATAGGGTCACGTGAACCGTGCCACCTTCGATAGTATTGCTCATGAAGGAAAGCGAATCATTGAGATTAAGCCTCGAGAACGGGCATGCCGAAGCACGTGACTTCTATAAAAAAAGAAAAAAATTCCACAACATGCAATTCAGCTACAAGGTGCAAACACATGTCCAAAGCTTACAGGTAGGAAAGCACTATTTTATGATGTAATTTGTTCATCAAAGTTGTTTTGCATGCTTTTGGTGCATAGCAAAATACTGCAGCTGTTGCGAATTTCACTTACTACGAACATGGCACATTTTAGCGTGTGCACAAGCCCTTATAAAAGTGTTTTACATTAGAAATAACTATGCCGAACTCTTAGCCTTTTCAGGAATAATAATTTCAATCCCAGTCAAGTAAAAGTTTAGACAAACAACCATTGTAGGCAAGCCCGCTCATTGATTTTTGTATGGTTCCGCATATTGTTTTTCCGAATACGCCTGATAACCCAGATTAAGGGCTCCGTGTTTTGGCAGTTTATTTTTATTCAAATTGAAAAGGCGTTTTTTGGAGTTTTTTTTTGGCATTGATTTGGCATTTGTGAAAGTTTTTTTTTCCAAAAACTCCTAATTTCTAAAATTCGGTATTTGTTTTGTTTTATAAGTTGCTGCAGCGGATTCTTAACTATGTTATTTTCAATGAAATATCTTTTATTGTTCATGATATATATGTTTACTCTATTAATAAGTCTGTGGATGTATATGAAGTAAACTCGCCATCTTTCTTTTGTGTGTGTGTGTGTGTGCGTGTGCGTGTTTGTGTATTTATTTATTTATTTATTTATTTATCAATACTGTTGACTGAAGGCCGTTACAGGGTGGTTGCGTTACAAAATATGCAATAAAAATGGAAAAAAATGCAGTCGCAATCGAGGACAGACTAAAGGTACAGTACACGCAGAAGAC